>NC_052104.1:1019883-1023031 GCF_012273895.1 Zerene cesonia
TAGTATATTATGAGACTTAGATGTGTTTGTTGATCTTGTCGGTTACTGTGACGTCATAAAGCAGTACTAATTCCAGTGTGGAAAAAGGACTTACTTACCACTAGGTGACACGTCTGTATAGTTGCCCCCTAAAAAATTGTAAAACATGTCTTATTTAAAATGTATATAATGTTTGTTTTTTTGTGTATATAAAATATTTGCACTGAATCAGTAAAATATAAATATTGAATTATCATGATAATAAGTGATTACACTTTCATAAATTAAAACTCTTTCGTTTTATTTTAACGAAACCCATCCAGTGGACTAGCGTTGCAGTATACGAAGAAATCCCTACTTCCCTACTAATATTATAAATGCGAAAGTAACTCTGTCTGTCTGTCTGTCTGTTACGCTTTCACGCCTAAACCACTGAATCGATTTTGATAAAATTTGGTATGAAGATAGAACTGAACTTGGGAAAGGACATAGGATACTTTTTATCGCGAAAAAAGGGTAGAAAGGGTTTAAAGAGGGGATGAAAGTTTGTATGAAAGTTCGATCGTCAAACCGATTTTGATGAAACTTGGTATGAAGATGGAGCTAAACGTGGGAAAGAACAAACCATACTTTTTAATGCGAAGAAAATACTCCTTAGCATGTCGCGCGATATAAGCGAATTCTACGCGGGCGAAGCCGCGGGCAAAAAGCTAGTAGATAATAAAAATAAAAAAAAAACAAACTGGGAATTTACAAAATTGTCGGAACTAACGGACACACAACAGACCATCAACAGACAATAGAAATATACGTCGGCGGTTTTCAGCCATGTTGACGTTTAAAACATTAATCGTTTTTCTGTAAATATCGGAATATAAAAATGTCACCGTGTCGCTGAGATAGGCGGCTATTCGAAATCTATTTATTCTGAATAGCAGTTATTCGAGAATTTATTGTATACTTGCACTCAGGTGACTTCACGATTTTAAGAATTAGTAATGAGCATATAGGCAAACATGTAGAAACAATTATTTTTTACGTCACAGTCGGCAATGTAGCTGGTGGGACGCCTGATGGTAAGCGCTACCACCGCCCATGAACATTTGGAGAGGCGTAAGAACGTTTGCAGACCATACGCCTCTGCAAATGGATTGCCGATTCCGAATTGGAAAGGGAGAAAGAAGATTGAGAAAGGATTGACGAGAGGAATAAAGGAAAGGAATTGGAAGGGTAAGGAAATTTTCTTAAGAATGAGATGTTACAAAATAACAAAACTAAAACAAATTGAGATGTGATCACATGGCAGGCACCAACAATCAAAGAAAAAAAGAATTATAAAAATCGGTTCACTCGGTACAATTATGAAGTATCAAACATAAAAGATACAGTCGAATTGATAACCTCCTTCATTTTTACAGTCGGTTAAAAGATCACTACATCTGGACACAAAAATCACATCATAAAATCATTCCGGAGCGACGTGATAGAAACAGAAACTAACAATAAGCACACTTTCGCATTAATAATATTAGTGACTAAGAATGTTTATTTCCAGTATTATTGAAATCGGTCCGTTAAATTATTGTAACGTTGAAAAACAACTCTTTCGTTTATATACTTTCAGGAAAGTGAAAAATCGGTAGATTTATGCAATAATACGAAAATTACATAAATTTTTAATTAACGCCACTCCTTGCTCGTAGCTTCAAACTTGTTCAAACATTTTAATTGACAAAATCTTTGAATTCCTCTGCATTTCTTAATGCTAAAATTCGCCCAAATGAATCAACAAAACTTTAACAAAAGACGCTTTCAACTTCCAAAACATCTACAGAATTCAAGTCAACTCGAATACAATTTATTTTATAAGCACTTTTGTTTTGTGTTTTAAATACATTTTAGTAAGTGTGTTTATATTATCAAGTAGTGGTGGCTCAGTGGTTAGGATTTCGGACTTATATCAAAAATCGGAAATAAACAGATTTTTCAATTTGTCTGCTCACGTGGATAATATCGACACTCCTCAAATCGGTAAAAGAAAACAGCTCGAGAAAACCAGCGTGTCTGAGAGTCAAAAGTTCGATGATATGCGACATCTGCCAACCCGCACTTGGCTAGTGTGGTGGATTTTGGCCTCAACCCTCACAGGAGGCCTTCCAGTAGGCACATGTGTGAGCTGATGATGACAAAACACTGAAATAATTTTTCAAATCGAACAAATAGTTACTGAAATTTGCGCGTCCTAACAAGCACGTGAACTCTTGAGCCTTGTATTATTTGTATATAATAAATACCCAATAATACATTTCCGATTCAGTTATAGAACTAATTGTGAAATCATAAGGTCCAAAGGTCAGCGATGTTGATCAATGTTCGCCAACAAGGCAGTATGTGATTCAAGGACGGGTTTCATGCGAGTATGAAACAATACTCTATTATACTTGGAACTTTTTGTTTTCGGCTGTACAATATAGTAGGTAAATGCCAACTCGAATAGGAGTTTCCGTGTGTTTTCTATTGAAATGTTAAACAGAAACTTCATTCACGTGCGCGAGTACACTTTGAAATAAAGCGACGGCAGTGTTTATATTAACTACTAACTCTTTCTCCCGGCTCCACTTGAGCCGTTCTACTATAAGGCACCTTTTGTGGAAGTCGAGAACTCTTCGGTATACATTAGGCCAGCTTGCATCGGGGAACCACCATAAACCACAGCCCCACAGAAGACCGGCATGAAATAGAAATTCGAGGCCCGTTTCCTTTCCCTCACCCTTCCCAGCCCATTCCTTCCAGTATAGTCGTAAACCCTTTTCTTATTCATTCGCAGGGGCTCTGCGTGTTAATGAGCGGTGGTAATCGCTTACCACCAGGCGAACTGCTAGCTCAGTTGCCCGCTATGGTATATAGCTATTAAAAGCTTTTTATATAGCTCTTGCTGATTGCTTTACCCGCCTGGTCAAATAAATTTTCATCCTACAAACTTCTATCCCCTATTTAATCCCCTTTGGGGTAGAAGTTATTAATGCTAGTGGCTATATCTGTATGCCAAATTTCAGCTCAATTGGTCCACTAGTTTGCGCTATGTGTGTGTGTGTGTGTGATCAGTCAGTCATCATTGCATTTATATATAACATTCAGATATTTTAATTTGACCAATATGTGTTGTTCT
>NC_052104.1:1024031-1057761 GCF_012273895.1 Zerene cesonia
TTACGTAATTAGACCACTGAAGAACCGCCATACTGGTACAAATGACCTAGTAATTTGTGTCATCATCTCCCGGTCTATAAGTACTTTACAAATCATAGCAACATTCCCTCATAATTTAAAGTTCTTTTCAATCCAAATATAATATAATAATTACCATAAAAACAGTGGTGGCTCAGTGGTGAGAACCTCGGACTTCAAAATCGATAAGTCGGGGTTCGAGACCGGGCGAGCGTGCAGGAAATAATTTGATTTTATCTGCACATGTGGATAACATCGCCACTGCTTAAAGACGGTGAAGGAAAACATCGTGAGGAAACAGGCATGTCCAAGAAACAAAAATTCGGCAAAGGTAGAGGCCTGTGTCCCAGCAGTGGGAACATATATGGGCTGATGATGATGATGATGATAAATTAGCATACATACATATTACTTTGGCTATAAATGTTGCCCTATTCTATAAACTGAGCTTCGATCAAATCAAATAGCGGTATAACTTATACGTAAGAAATTTTAATTTCCTTCCAAGATTATTCTACATTGATATGGAAATTGATGTTTCAATATGCGGGAAAGATAAACAGGAATATCGAATATTCCATATATTCATTGTACACTAGATTTGTTTAATTCATGGATACAAACGTATTATAAAGTTATTTCAATCCCTTGGAAAAGTACATAGTTTGTTCTTTATATATAACTAGCTGACTCGACAAACGCTACTCTTATCATTCAGGGTATAAAAATAGATGTTGGCCGATTCTGAGACTTTCATATACACAAAAAATTTTATGGGAATTGATCCAACTGCTACGGAGGAGTATGGTAACTGACATTGTAACACGATAATATTATATATATTTTAACAAAAACCTATACCGCGCTTTAAATCACATCCAAATATAAATGGGATCACAGGGGAGACTCCAGCTTTCAAATAAAAACTCAATATCAAAATCGATTCACCCAGTGAAAAGCTATGAGGTAGCAAATTCAAAAAAGTACAATTCGCATTGAGATTCTTTTTAAAGTTGATTGGAAAACAAATAAGCAATACACGACTAATGATTTGTCACTACGCAATAATGTGGGCGTTATAATAAGCTAGCTGTTAGCTCTGGCCTCGTCCGTGGTACATATATGATATAACGCCTATGCCACTCAATGAAGATGCAGCTTTCTAATCGCGAAAGAACTTCTGAAATCGATCCAGTGGTTTCTACGTAAAAACGTTACAAACATTAAAATAAAATTTTTCTCTTAATAATACAAGTGATAGATAATTTCCAATAATTATCATGGATAACTAGTCCTCCGTCGCGGTTTTTCCCGCCAAAAGAAACTCCTATGGGAATTAGATGTTTCACTGCGCTAAAAAGAAACCCATGTCAAACTAATCAGAACGAACCAGCTCCATTACTGATATGATCTTCGTTGTTTTAAGCAAAAAATATAACATATTTACCTATCACACTGGCCCTTTGTGAATGTATTTTAATAATATAGAATGTTCGCAGAATTTCGTATTGTTCGTGATATTATCAACTAACATTGAGTTTTGAAAATTTTGAATAAAACTTTATTTATTATCCTAAAGGGTCAAATAGGATCAAAGAATGAGATAGCCAAACCCTTACTGATATCATAACATAGCCGCTCTCCCCACTTCACCGGGGTTGCCCCGGGAAAGAAACTATAGCCTATGTTACTGGGGAAAGACTTATAATTCAAAAATTAAAAAAAAATACTATTTGATAAATTTAAAATGCGATTTAATCATTATACAACATACGTCATTAAATAGGTAAAACATAAATTGAGTTTAAAATCAGTTAAAAGTCTTCAATTATAACAATACCTACTGCGTAAGATCAAACGCAAGTATATACAGTTCTAAAATAATGTTTATGGTAAAGTAATATTTGAGATATTGAAATGGAAACATGTATTGAAAACGGGCTGTCATGAGATTTTAGTCGTACAAGCAAAGTTAGTAGGATGGTAAATGCATTTTTCTAATATCCCTCGTTGATGCAGTTCTAAATACGACTTCACAGTCTTAAAGCTGAAGGACTATAATTGTTTGACAGCATTTGTAAAGGGAACAATCATCGTGCAAATTTTTTATCTTACAGAAAAATTACATTTGTATGTAGTCGGATTAAACATCATAGTAATTTCATACATAATTATTACACATAGTACGAGTTTCCACAGCTGGATTTTGCAGGTATATGTCTTTTTTTAAAATAAAATCGATTTGAAATTAATGTTGGCAGAGTTTGATGATTAGCGCTAGGACAATAGATGAGTATTCTGCAAACGTTTTTTTTTATACTCACTTGAATTATATAAATTGTCACTACGGAAGACAAAGTGACATTTTATTTTTAATTGATTAATTAAATTCGATTTGGCAAAAAACACCTTAATTAAAATGCACTTTATCTATCTTCTAAATAGACTAGGATATTATGGAGATAAATTTAGAGTTATATAAATTGAAATGAATAATATCGATTTTTTGATTTGATTGATTCATCCTATCGAATGAATGATTGAAATGATTACTTTTTATCCCTGTAAGGAGAATATTAAGAATGGTCATGAGATTTCTTTATTTTAAGTTAATAGATTACTTATAAGATCTCTATGCTAATTTAATGAGGAGTGGCGTTCGTTGAATGAATAATACATAATTATAATAACGCAATCTTCGATAGAAAAGTGTGAATAAATAAAGGCAATGATCTTTATTTTTTTGTGTTACACTAGCTGCGCCCCGCGGTTTCACCCGCGTAAGTCCGTATCCCGAAGTAATATCGGGACAAAAAGTTGCCTGTTGTTCAGCTATCTACATACCAAATTTTATAGCAATTGGTTCAGTAGTTTTGGCGTAGAAGAGCAACAAATACACACACACACACACATCCTTACAATCTTGCGCATTTATAATTATTAGTAGGATTCTTTACGCAGTAGTGGCAAGTTTAAACAGCGACTTTTAATTAACAGTAGGTAATGAATTTATTTTCCAAATATATTCGAAAACATAAATACAAAAAAAAGCAAGTTTCTTCTAGCGATACACTTGTTTTGTTTTGATAAAAATTACATTAGTAACAGTAAAAATTTCGCTTACAAACAATTTTCATTATAAACAACTAGGAATATAAAAATATATATCTCTAAGATCTCTTTTATTAAGCAAGGTAATATTATTCAAAATTATTAAAAAAGTATATTTAATATAATTACTAAAAGCACTACCCTCTCGTCTGTCTAAAGTTAGTGCCAGCGAAGTCTAACTGTGGTAGATAATGGATAGATGAATTTTTTTTATGTTGGAACTGGGAGTCGAGCACGCTTCGGCACGAATTCGGCACCGTGGAAGCACCACAGAAAACCGACGTGAAATAGTAGCATACTACTGTGTTTTGATCAGTGTGTGGTGGAGCCGGAGGCCCGTTTCCTGTTCCTTACCATTGCCAATCCATTTCTTTTTTCCAGTCTACAATCCTTTCCTTATCTCCTTATCCCTTTCCCCTTAAAAGCGGGCTTCGCATTCGCAGAGACACTACCTCTACGAATATTTATGGGCAGTGGTGATCGCTTACCATCATGTGAACCACCAGCTCAGGTGCCCGCTTATGGCGTATAAAAAGATACTACCTTTAGAAATTAAAAACTTTTTAGCGGATTTTTAACGCGATTTATTCATTATATTATTAACCCGACGTTTCGAACACTTTAAAGCGAGCGTGGTCACGGGGAGTCTCCCCGAATAAATCGCGTTTAAAATCCGTTAAAAAGTTTTTAATTTCTAAATGTATAATACTGGCGTAATATCAAACACTGGAAAATACTAAGATACTGCCTCCTTACTACATTGTATCACGAGTAGTAATTTACTACATACCTATCTACTGCCTGCTCAGCTTGGTTGGTACATAAGTTAGTTAAATACACAAAGAAAATAATATTATATTTGCAGATCACAATTTTCAATCGCCCCAACATAAAGGTTATCTTGGAAAAAGGCAAACCCATACGAATAGTAACTAAATTGACGACAAAACATTCCAGGCTCTGAAAGCATATAAAGTAGGTCGATAGGTTAATATTTTCTTGTAAGTAATATCCAGCCTTGGTTCGGATATTTGCACATCTTGTCACTGATATTCTAATATGACATAATGGAAAAATAGGGGCTGGATGTTAGAACTTTCAAAGGCCGTTTCCAGACGAACGGGTTTTCTTAATGTGACATTATAACTTTATATTGCTGGTTAAGTTAAAGCATTTCATACGAGTCGATAAATTATCGCATATTGTACTATGCGGAGTAATTTTTCAAACCATCTGTTTGAATTTAATCTGCATTTTATTACAAAAACGAAATATTTTTATTTATATTTAATAACTGATACAGAGAAGCAATTGGCATATGTTCGTGTTTTACTATTTTTTATAGTAAAATAAAATATAAGTTCTAAATATTAATAATCATCTTTTAGAAATTATGTTATTAACCCGACGTTTCGAACACTTTACAGCGAGCGTGGTCACGAGGAGACTGCGTTTAAAATCCGTTAAATAGTCTTTAATTTCTAAATGTATAATACTCACGTAAAATCAAATACATGAAAATACAATAATCATCTTCTTCAAAAGCTTAAACGTAAACACTTTCATCAACGACAACAATTTTCTATTAAACACAAAATCAATCACGCCAATTGGTTGATAACCCGGGTATTTATCGAGTAACAAAACATAAGAGAAATACAATCGAATTGAGAACCATCATCGTCTTTGGGAACGTCGGTTAAAAATACAAAGGCAGGTAAGGTACGTCGCGTTTGTAGAAAGCGCCTTATTTGATTTGAATGGTTTCAAATATGACTTGGATGTTTTCATAAATAGAGTAAAAAGGTGACTCAATTTTATTACATTTACTGATTCCAGTAAATATAACGTTAATCATTTCAAGGACTTCGATGTGTTTTTATATATTTGAAGATTAGTTCTCACCCACGGCGTTACTCGCGTGCTACCCAGGTAATAACTAGCCTATGTGATAATCCGGATTATTATCTAGCTCTGTAGCAAATTTCATATTTGACCATCTTTAAATGGGCCCACACAACAGGCACCAGCTTTACATAAAAAAAAACATAATCAGTTCACTCAGTAAAAAGTTATAACATATTATTATTTACATACTGATTTTAATAATATAAGTACGTGTGGTATTTGTCAATCTCAAACTTATTAATAGAAATATATCCCTAACTATGTAAATACACTTGTTTTATAACAACAAATTGAAATACAATAGGCAACAAGATAAAAGCGAATACACAAGATTATTTACTCAGCTTTTATCTTTTTTACATTGTTGATACGTCTACAAATCTAATTTTATCTACAAGGCTTTTTGATTGTTTATAAAAGACAAAACAAGTATTATAAATAACTAGCGGTCCGCCCCGGCTTCGCCCGTAGTATATATATAGCCTTCTTCAACAAATTGGCTATCAACCACTGAAAGAATTTTTCAAATCGGACCAGTAGTTCCTGAGTTCCAGAGATTAGTGCGTTCAAACACTTCAGCCTATATGCTATATATATATATATATATATAAATATATATATATATCACATCATGGAAATAAAATGCGAAAATAATATTTTAATGTAAATATTTTTTATTTCTAAAAAACTCAACGCTAGATACGCTTTATAACTGCCCTAAAATTTGTCAAATTTAAAAAAATACGTAAGAGTTATATGTTAAACCATTTTAATATTTTAAAGAAGCTCAGCTACATAATTTCCCACGAGGGCATATGTGGAGTTAAATCTAAAAACTATTCACGTATTTCAAGATACTTATTAATAATTTGAATAATATAAACTCAATATTAATTATTTTAATGTAAATTTATTTAAAATGATATGTATGAGTTACAAATAAGTATCCATTATAATTTTCTGTACTTACAAATACACGTTTATGTGAAAATTTTCAAGTAATTTATACAAGAAACAATACCTTCTTAGAAAGTATGAAATAATCAGATATATTTGCTGTTGACATAAACAGATTTATAAAAAAATTGGTATAGTGCGGGCTGGATTTGCGGAGTCAAGTGTAAAATATTGGTTACTCAATCTAGATGACCGTGCCAACCGAGTTTTTACTAGCGGTCCGCCCCGACTTCGCCCGTGGTACATATATAGCCTATAGCCTTCCTCAATAAATGGGCTAACTAACACTGAAAGAATTTTTCCAATCGGACCAGCACTTCATGAGATTAGTGCGTTCAAAAACAAACAAACTCTTCGGCTTCATAATATTAGTATAGATTGTTATAGCGGCTACAGGAATACTTCATCTCCCTCTAACTATACATCTGTATACATTACGCAGTATATTTTCAATTTATTTTGTATTACATAGAAGTTGACACAATATGTTTGGTGCATATAAATAAGCTCATATTATGTACTATTCCAAATATGAAAGACGCGCCTTGACCAGAAGACCACAACCTTTTTAATGCAATGAACGTACTGTGATTTGAACGTACTTGTTAAAACTTTTAGCTATTTTACGTTGAAATATTATTTGGTTATTAAAAAAATGTGAGCCGTCACGGGACGCCTGGCACATGTGAAACATCGACATTATTTTATAAAATTAATATGCAAAGAATAGACTGTGATAGGAACTAAATAATATGTCATAATGATAAAATAAAATATTACACCGTACACACTACTGCATATAGACTGTATATATTATACACTATCATTTAGCTAGAAAGCTGTTTTACGTGCAGCTATAGATGTTTCACATCAAAAATATAACTGAACATTAATTTACTGGATTTATCGCTCGTATTGGGATAACGATTGTTTCAAAATTTGAAAATCTCAAAAATTTTTCTACCAGGCACCCAGGACAAGTATCAAGTAATAATACACCTTCACACACAGCACATGCATGAATCTATTATTCAACACCTTATTGTGACGGTGAAACCTTATTCTTTATTGTTGAAACCCAAGTAAATGCTTTGTGCTTTATACACAATAATGGCGGCAGGATGTGGTTGGGTGCCATGCTTTTTGCGCACGGTAACTATCGAATTCATTTCCTTCTATGCTTTGTTTATAAACCTTGTTATTAATTTTCAATTACTACCTAGATTGTCATCAATTATGTGTTATTTTGTATATGGTAGTTGAGCACACTTCGGCACGAATTGGGTCAACTCGCACCGGGGAAGTACCACACCCCCACAGAAGACCGACATGAAATAGCATACTGCTGTGTTTCGTTCGGTGAGTGGGGGAACCGGAGGCCCATATTCTTTATCTTACCGTTCCCAGTCCTTTCATTTATTCCTCTCGTCAATCCTTTCCTAATCCCTTTGCAGTTTTAAACCTGTGATCATTTGAAGAGGCGTAAGGTTTGCAATCGACCTTTAACCTCTCCAAATGTTCATGGGCGGTGGTAGTGCTTACCATCAGGTGTCCCACCAGCTCCATTGCCGACTGTGACATAAAAAAAATTAATTATCCTTAGAATTTAGGTGACAATTGGCATGAAAGTAGCTTATTTGAATACTAATTCAGAATGTAGATTTTTTCTATACCAAATTACATGCGTTCAGCTTTTTGCCGTGAAAGTGTAACCAATTTTTTTTAAATATGCTTTCTTAGAAATTTTCGAGTTTCTTTTATTAATATGAAGCAGAATTACGTACGTTTATTAATTTAAACAGAGTCCTGTTTTACATATTTGTTGTGTTCTATAATATAAATTTTTCACATTCACAAATTACAAATTACAAATTACAGTAACTTAATAATAAACTAGCCGCTCGTCCCGGATCCACCCGTGAGCCCGGGCAAAAATAAAATAAAGCCTTTGACATTTACAATGGCTTTTGATAAAATCTGTATTATAAATCATTTTTAAAATTGGTTTGATAGATCCAGAGATTACCTCTACTACATCACAAACACACAAACATTAGGTATCTTATTAGATATTAACATAGAAAATATACTTCAAAGTGTTTTTATCAGTAACTTAATAATAAACTTAAAACTTTATAACTCTTGGATTTTTGAACCTGCATAAAAATTTATAATTGTGTTATTTTGCAATAAGTGCCTTATTAAGTCTTATAAATTCCTTTGAATAAAACTTATACTACATTAATACTATTTCTCTGCATTCACATTATTGAAATAAATTAAATGCTAGTTTAGGAATTACCTAAATAACCTACGAAAACGAGTCAAGCTATGCTTAATAATATTATAAATGCAAAAGTGTGTATGTTTATTTATTTGTCCTTCTTTCACGTGGCAACGGAGCGATTTATATGTTTTTTGTGTTTGTATTTCATATAGGCTTTTTTATGTCACCGGGGTTAACTGAGCTGGTGGTTCGCCTGATCACCGCCGCTAATGAATATACGTAGACGTAGTGCCTCTGCGGATGCGCAGTTTTAAGTGGTAAGGGAAAAGGAAAGGATTGATGACTGGAAAGAAGGAATGGAATATATAGGCTAAACAGTTATACAGGTTACTTTGACAAAAAGTAAAATATATCAAGGAAAGAATCCGATTCACATGACAGACGGTGCGCAAAGTGAAAAAATCAATCATAAAAATTGTTGCTTTATACGTAAAACTGTGTGTAAATGTTTGTATAATATGATAATATGACATGACAATTATAATATGTTAAACAATACAATATAATATTATATTATCTGTGACAACACATACTAGTTAAAAATTAAGCAAAATATAAACTGTTTAAAAGCGAATTTATTTTGCTTATTCAGCGGTGTTTTTCTAAGAAAAACTAATTAATCCTGCTAGCATATTTGTTATATCTTTAAGTTAACTCAAAGTTAAAGTATAAAATATTCGAGTATAACATTTAGTTAATAAGTTAATCATATTAAGTTCTTTGATTATGAATTCCCTCTGATCTCAATTTGAGAGCTTTACTGGTAATTTGATCCTAGAAATATTGACAGCGGAAGCATAATTATATTATTTCAATTTTCGAACATGAATTTAAACCTTTACCCTAACAAGCCCAAATCTCATTAAGAAATTATTAAACGTATAATCATCATAATTGAAGGCGTAAAATTCGATGATTTTTTGTATCTCACAGCGGGCAATTGAGCAGCTGGTTCGCCAGATGGTAAGCGATCACCACCATCCATGAACATTCGCAAAGCTGCCTCTGCGAATACTTTAAGGAGGAAGGGGTAAGACTGGAATTAAGGCATGGACTAGGAAGGGTGAGGAAAAGGGAACGGACCTTCGATGATGATCGAACAATTTTAATTGTATAACAAACAATAACTCTTAGCTTGTGGCTTCTATGTGTGCTCTTCCTACAATCTATCAACGTCCATTCACAATGCAAAAAAATTGCCTGCTTTTTAACCGCTTCACTTTTTTTCGTGTTTTATAGGAATTTTATATGTAAATTCACATGAAATTTCACGAGTGAAAACAAAAAAGACCGGCAATATTCTATCAATATAATATTCTAACATTTTGATGTAAATGCCATACGTATAATAATTTAAACTCAATATTGTTTTTGCTATAATGATATTCACGGTTGTATGCAAAATAATTGTTTTGTTCAAAAACATCACTGACGACTCTGAGAAGAGGACTTCCAATCCGGTTTCTAAAATGGGACCATTTTAGGAACCACCACAAAACACCGCCGCCAAGCGGTTAAAAACCCATGATATTATAGAGAACAAAAATAATAAGCCGTATTCAGAATGTCGTCGTTTTCATGCCGTCGATTAATATAGTTTTCTCTAATCTAAATGAGTTATACTACTACAAAACTACACATATTGTATGTGTATCATGTTTCACGCTCGAATGACCCTAACAAAACTGCTTCGATATTTGTTACTAATCGAGAGTAAGGTTATGTTGCGTGTTTCTTTTTTTTACTTTTGTAGAGTGTAATATAACTGTACCGTATTGTATTATTCTCCAGAGATTTCCACGATAATTTATTACCTCGGCAAAATAACACGAAGAAGTGTGCTGATTATATTTTATGTTTGATCTTGTCGGCATACAATTAGAGGGAAATAAATTCTGTAAGTAGTTATGATTAGGAAATAGTTTGGATAAATGGATAAAATATATGCCAAGACATTTCACATTAAAACTAGTCCCATACACATTATTTTCAATTGATTAGTAACAACATTTTCGTTTCCAAATAACCTACTCTTTATTATAATGTCTAATTAGGTGCATTTTTTATGAATCCAATTTTATATTTTTTTTTCATTGAAGATAGTTTTTTCCTAAATACCAACGTCTTACATCTTACATAACAGAACATAATACCTATGAACTTAATGATTTTCATTATGTTCTAGTAACTTCCAAATATGGAGTATTTGGGAAATAACACGAAAAGGTCATAAATATCAAGAAATTATCATAAAAAGTTGTATACGTGGGCTTACCTATTCAATAATTGTCTCGTAGATAAAGAAATGTTGATCGAAGAAATAATTCTTCAACAATAGTATACACTTTTGCTTATACCAGTATTGAAATAAATAAATACAAAATCTAATCTATGTCCTTACTAAACAATGTAAACAATAACATTACATTAGGTATGTAAAGAAAGCAGTGGTGCCTCAGTAGTGAGGTCCTCCCGCTAAATCGAGTCTCGTATCTCCAACTTTTTGATTTGGCTTTTGGATTAGGCGAGCGTGAAAGAAAATTATTTTTTCAACTTATCCGCGCATTATCTACATAACCATTGTTTAAGATGATACAGGAAAACAGCACATCCAAGAATTAAAAGTTCGACGACATGTGACATTGCCAACCCGCACTTATCCAGCGTGGTGGATTATGGCCTGTGTCTCAGCTGTCGGAACATATGTATATGGGCTGATCATGAAGTGTCTAAACTTTGACCAAACCAACCATCTTATCATGCACTCCCACAAATGGTTATAGTGCTTACACTAACACAATTTGACACCAACAGAGCTAAAATCAATGCCTAGAGATCAACTCACGCGTGTCGCATACAAAGCATGCGACCAATTTGACGGGACCTCGTCAAGTAAGGCTGTTTATGCACGAGACGATGAAAACCATGCATTCAGTTTTGTTAAATTTTAGGGAATATCATCAAGTATTTTAAGATATTCCCTGAAACTACTGAAAGTATTTCAGTATGGGAAAAAGACTGAGCTATGAAGATCATCCAGCACCATCGTTCTTCCAAGTATTAGGACAGCTTTAAGACATCAGGGTGAACTGCAGACATTTTTCATCTCCTCGGTATATTGCTTTAATAACTTCTCTCAGTCATACACAGGTTTGTATTGGGAAAAATAGTTAAACTTTAATATAATTTAACAAGTTAAATATTTTGCCAATTGAAAATTTCCTTACATAACCGATTTTTTATTTAATAAAGCCATATTATTATAAACATCCTATACCTACACAAAAATCCTCAAATCACTGATGTATATAAGTCTGGCATAAAGCTTTAACTAAAATAAGTAATGCAGGAACCTTTGAACATTGAAACAGAAAAAATATTTTGCCGCTATGCCGCAATAATACGTTACGCATTTTGCTGTGTTTCGTTCGGTGAGTTGGGGAGCCGGCAACCCATATCCTTTTCCTTACCCTTCCCAGTCCTTTCCTTTATTCCTCTCGCCAATCCTTTCTTAATCCCTTTCCAAAGTCGGCAATACATTTGTAGAGGCGTAAGATCTGTAATGGACCTTATGCCTCTCTAAATGGTTTTTTTTATTTTTTATTTTTTTTAATGTCACAGTCGGCAATGGAACTGGTGTGACACCTGATGGTAAGCGCCACCACCGCCCATGAACATTTAGAGATGTTGTTGCCATTGTCGACTGTGACATCACTAATAGTATATCACTATTAAAAACGCGCCGTGAATAAGAAACCTAAAGGGAGCTCGTTAGGTATTTATTGTTAACGTACCGAGACCCTAACCATCCTATTGTACATAAGGGCCTCTTATAACGTGTTCCTGACATGGAGGGACTGTTTATATAGTAAATGAAAACGGGTAGAGAAATTAAGTTACATTTACGTGTTGTTTTAGCTCTTGGACCGTTAGTTAATGTTTTTTTTTTTCTCATGTTTTACCATAATTCTTCACCTATTCTTCACCGACACATTATATCTGTGACTAGCTGTTCGCCCCGGCTTCGCACGTGGTACATCTATGCACTCAGTGACATACACTCAGTGCAGATCCAGCTTTCTAATGAAAGAATTTATTAAATCGGTCCAGTAGTTTTTGCGTGAAAACATTGCAAACATCTTTACTCTTTATGTACTTAAATTTACGTTTCACAGTTTTAACTACGACTACTTACTTTTCACTACTACCCATGACTCCTACGAACATTTCAAAACCAAGATCAACTAAATTGACATAACTATTCTTAAGAACTCAGAAAAAATAATCTTAAGATTTAGCGAGTACTTAACAGCAATTGAACTAATATTCCACGAGTTAACAAAGAAAATATTAGAAGTACGAATTTACGGTTAATCATAATTAACTGCTCCCTACAATCCATCCAATTCACAAATTCATCTTATTTACTCCTACATAATTATAACTCTTTGTTTTGCAGATTAAACGATAAATTGCGTTGTAATTGAAATGTCTTCATACTTTACTTTTTATCAAATACTTTGCCAATGAATCTAATCACCTTTTTACACAGCCAAGCTAACAAATCTTGTGATGATCAAACTCAATCACATTTTTTTTCTTTCGGTGATATGTACTATAAAGAATAAATAAATAAACTCTCAAAAAGGCATAAAATACTTTAGGTTTTTAACTTTCTACTGGGTTGCCTGATGGAGATGGGAGAGAGGCGCAAAACGGTAAGACCGATGCAGTTTATTATTAATTCTTATTCTAGTGACATAATTTTTGTAGGTAGATTATATTTTATAAAATCTTGTTACTCGTAGATAAAACAACTTTCTATTATTATTATAATATACTCGATGTTATCTTGCAATATGTCCCAGTTTTATTTGTAATGTATCGATTATTTAGTGTATGAACAATCGATTTCCCGCTTCATTTAAGTATTTTTTAGCGCAACGTAAATTGCATATAGTACTCGCATCACTATATGGAATTCTGAATTGTTTTTTTATGTCATAGCGGGCAACTGAGTTGGCGTTTTGCATGATAGTGGGCCACTACCACCGTCCATGAACATTTGCAGAGGATAAAAAGAGATACAGGTTTCTGCTCCCCCACTCAGTGAACGATATACAGTAGCAGGCTGTTAGGAATACCGATCTTCCGTCGGGGTGTGGTACCTTCTCTGGTGTGAGCTGACAAAATTTGTGTAACACTTTCACACTCAAAATAAACATCTGCTGAGTATCAGAGAGTAATAACTCAAACATAACCCGTTATTTAATCCCATATGTCTATATCTGATCTTCAGAAAACTTCAACAAAAATTTCTCTCATTTGTTTTATCGACCCAGCCGGAAGTTTTAGCGACACATATTTAAGTGTATTGTATTTTGTATTTATTGTATCTAATAACTGTATATATGTAATTAAATGCCTTTTCTTCCTTATTCCTTATTCAGGCAAAACTCTTCTGACTTCGTATGTTATAAACTTTTCGTTAATATTGTAACCAATCATATGAAATATTTAACTCCCTGTAAAAGTTTCTTTACCAGTAAGTATTAAGTTTGTTCATAAATTTTGGAAATTAGAAATAACAAACACGGCGTTGTTTGAAACAATTAATATCTTAAATTATATTTCACCGTGACTTAAGCCTCAAACAAAGTGTCTGAGAAAACACAAAACCTCTCTTATTAATATTTATAAGATCAAAAATCGTCTTTATTAAAATGTTGAAAGTAGTTTTTCAACAATATGTTTCTTGAATATATTACAGTTCTTTAATAATCGAATAAGCATGGCCTCAATTTAATTTTATAACAATCTGTGTTCTGACTCTGTCGCTTATGAGTAATTGATAAATCCGAATTTCGGCACTACATCTGAAAGGGCAAATTAATGTTTCAAGCCTTAAGTTAACTGATATACCAGTTAAAGTTACACCTGCTTGTAATTCTTGAGTTGAAAGGCACCCGTAGAGTAAGTGAGGAGGCACTTAAAAATAATTTACTGCTCCTTATTCCAAGATTGTTTTGAATAATTAATGATACAAAAAAGTAGTTGAATTTGAAAACCATAGCCACATAAGAAATTCCTTAAAATTATAATATAAAGAGTGAAGTTAGGTATAAATATTGTAATAGTGTAGCGTCTGATAGAAAACAAATCTTAGAAACTTCTTTTATATGAAAAAAAAACCTCCGAAACTCAATTTTCATATATTGCATTACATAATATGTTATAGCGGGCAACTGAGCTGGTGGTTCGCCTGATGGTAAGCGACCACCACCGCCTATAAAAACTCGTAGAGTTGCTATGAATGCGATGCCTGCTTTAAGGGGTAAGGAATAAGGCAAATATTGACAAGAGAAAAGAAGAAATGGACTAGGAAGTGTGAGGAAAAGGAAACGGACCTCCAGGTCCTCCACAAACCGAAGGAAACACTGTATTCGCATGCTACTATTTCACGCCGGTATTCTGAGAGGGTGCGGTACCATCCCTGGTGTGAACTGGCCTAATCCGTGCTAAAGCGTGCTCAACTCCCATAATATAAATGTACATTCGAAAACAGTAAACAGAAAAGTGAAGGTGCCTAAGATCGCGTAATTTGTTGTCTAGTAATTCTTAGAATAACATGGAATCTAAGGAAGTATCGTTGAATTACCTAGTTTGTTTCCATGTTTGATTAAACGCGATTATCTATGGTACTTTGGATTGACAGAGAGATGTAGGCTAGCCTGTATCGTGCTATGCGTTAAAAAAGTAATTATCGCAATGAGAAGGATTTAATTTATCAATCATTATCAGTCAATTTATCCGCCTCGAAGGACGAATTTTGTGTTTTCGTAGCTATCATGAAAATTCTCAATTTATTTTAAACAACAATAACAACAAATCCATTCTCAGATATTGAATGATATAAAAACTAATGCCGTGATCAAAGGACACATTTCAAAGAAGCCCGAATATCTTCTACTTCTAGAAAGTTCCTCATTAACTCAACTCTATTGAGACTAAAATCGAAAAGGTTTGCGCTGCTTTTTTATTTTCAAGCTATTCAATCTACTCATCCAATCCCGTACAGTTCGACTTAGGGTTTGAAATTACGGCCGCTTACTCAAGAGACACTTTTATAAAATTCTCTTTTATATTCTACATGTTATAGTGACATTGAAATTAATTGCGATTTAAATAAATATCTCATGATTTTTGCTTAGGATTGAGTTTTATTGAAACATATTGTCAGTGAGTTAATTTTAAACAACTAATGCTTTTTACTTGGGTTTCACTCAGGATTAAAAAAAATCAACGCTTCCATCATTGTACTATATCTACAATTACTTATAAACTTATTCTTAAGAACTAAAAGCAGTAAAATTTTCCTTTATAAAATTAATCAAGTACGATTAATTTTATCACCTCGGGTCCGGATTTAACCCAAGAAAAACTGAGAATATAATTTTAATATCGTCCCGCCTTAAGAATGGAAAAATAAATTATTCACATTTCAAACGTTTTAATTTGGCTATAAATTGTCATAAATAGCTTCCTATATCAATATAACTCTAGGTTATATCCAAAGCATATGAGCTTATAAAACCTCCGTTTTCAGAAAAAAAATGTTTTATTTTCTTTTTCATTCATGCTTTGTACTACATTGTGATAATGTTGAAATTAAATAAATGCTTCATGTTTCATAAAGACAAAGGACAGGACTCGTAACCACAGAGTATATTATATTGTATAACGTCCACAGAAGAAAAATCATTGTATTCCAAGTTTTAAAAAGTACCACAGGTAATGGAATAAAATTAACATTGTCTTTTTATAATCTACTACTCCGTAATATGTAGATATGCGTCAAAGCATATATTTGATGCTATTTTACACAGTTGTTAACTAGAAATTTATATTTATAAAACGGGTAGTGCTCTTCCATAATCGCATCGATTATTTCGCGGGGGGCTGATAAACTGTACCTCAGACTTCTATGTAGACTTCAGGCACCAGTCTCTCACAACGTTATCTTTACTCTTATCTGTATTTTTTAGTTTTTGTTATGAACTAATGTTATGAGAACTAAATAAATAAAGATGATTATTTTAACATCATTGTGCCTGGGGATCTATGATTACATCCATAATATGAGCAATAAACGACTTATAAGTATTAGCGATTCTGAGTTTCTCTATCTATTGTGACCCTTTTTGATATACTTTATACCTTTTATTGTTTATTTATTACCTGTCCTGTTATACATTATTACCCTCTCTCTTTTTCCCTTTCTTTAAATCTTAATTCATTATAAATATTCCCTTATTAAACTAAACAGCAATTTGCTCACTGCTTAACATATTCAAGCAAGGCAAGCAAACCACATAGATTTTGAACTATCAAAACAGCGTAAAAACAAAACCACATTGGTATGAGCTTGAATGTAATTCAGGTTGTATAGGCTTTATGTAGTCATTGGCGAGCTCAAAAGTTCTCATAAAATATATATTTGTTTTCAAGTGAAGCTAGACGCAATTAAAATATTTTCACTATGAAGTTTTCAAGTTTAATGAATGCATGTCTTGTTATTCAAAGAATCTTTGAGCCGATACGGAAAAGTCGTTCTGTGTTTTAGGTAAATGAATTAAATATGTAAAATTTTAAATGTTTTCTCTAAAAAATGTATAAGCATTTCTGATTGTGATAAATTTGTAAGTAAATTTCGAAAATCGATTAAAAATTTCAACATAAACGTTACACGATTTTACAAAAACCTGACTGTAAAATTGTATCAGAAAATTATACAACTGCAAAATTGGAAGCAGAACTTCAACAACTGTTCGAGTACTGACCTCTTACTTCTCTATAAATAGTAAGTAAATTATGTATGGGGTCTTTTAATAATCTATTCGAAAATTTCTAATCACCACAGGCCGCCGAAGTCCACCCGTGCGTATATTATAAAAACCTTTGTGCATTTGCCGCGTACACCACAAAAGGACACGAGCCTCTACTTGATATTACAGTTCCTTGCTAGTATAAGCATGCATCTAGAATCTCACCTCCATCTTTGTAATATCCAAACTCTATACTGAGCACGTACAATTGATTTAGGTTCAAATAAATAAATAATGGTGTCCGCTTCAAAAATACTTAACCTTATTTCGACAATTGGCGCCTCATGTTCCAAAGTTCAGATATAACAAAGCATTTTAGTTTCGTCGCCAGGACTGAGAATATGAAATTAAGCCAGGTCCTATTTCACGTGTAATTGAAAATACCGGATATTATTTATGTATATTTTATTCGCCGGAGAGAATTCTTATTTATACAAGATACTATAGAAAATTATTTCGTATTTCACCTCACCTTATTTTGGTTTTCTATGCATATAATAGCAATAAATAGGACAACTGAGTTGGTGGTTCGCCCGATGGTAAGAGATCACCACCGCACATTCGCAGAGGTAGTGTCTCTAAGAGTGCGCTACCCGCTTTTAAGGGGGTAGGGAGTTAGGACGAAAGATTAAGGACGAAAAATTACTAACAAATAGACGTATTTGTCCACAAAATGACTACTAAATTCTATCAAGCTTAAAACTCCAATATTTAAATAATAGATTGTGTAAATACCGCACACAATAACATCGAAAAGCAATATACTCTATAAGTAAAACAAAATTGAATCGCTAAAGCGCTTAAGCGCTTCCTTTTTGATACCTTTGTTAGAGGAGAGTTACTTTATTATGTCGATTCAGCGTTCATGTAGATAGAGGTTTCCTTCCAGTCAGCTTCTAATAGCTATTATCGTAACAGCATTTACAATTCATTTTAGAATACATTTCGCTTATATGGAACGTTTGTATTAAAACGCTGGTTTGTTTAACAAAAGAGTTCAGATCTGGAATGTTCTTATAATCGATAAGGATAGTTCGAAGGTTGGAGCAACAGAAACGATAGAAATTTTGTTTTTCCTCTTTGTTTTTGTTTGTTTAATGTTGTTGTATACATCACCGTAAGATGTAACACCGTTAGATTAAAGTCTAGCTGGCGTGATTGTTATTGTGACTTGTATGTGACTTGTATCAATTTCCTGATTCACCTAGCTGAGACAAAGCGCATTAACAGTACTTTTCGATGAATAATAATCAAGATATATGATATTATAACATAACGATGTTTACGATTTAACGTTGAAATATCTTAATATATAAAATTCTCGTGTCACAGCTTTCGTTGCCATACTCCTCCGAAACGGCTTGACCGATTTTGATGAAATTTTTTGTGCTTATCCGGTATCTATGAGAATCGGCCAACATGTATTTTTCATACCCCTAAATGATAAGAGTAAGGCAGAAAAGCTTTTGCCGGGTGCAGCTAGTATTCATATATATTACTAGCTGACCCGGCAAACGCAATTGTGCCTTACTCTTATATATATATATATATATATATATATATATATATAAGAGTAAGGCACAATATATATATAGAAGAAAACTAATTTTTGACTATGTCGAGATCTTACTTAAAATATTGATGATGGGACTTTTCCTTTAAACGAGACGGGGTCGCCCACTATAGATTATGAAATGTAAACATTCCATAATATATTCAAAACGCTATTTATTCTTTACATCTCACAGCTTTATCATTAATACATTAACATACAATAACCAGACATTAACTAAATATCTTTGAAAGAATAACAAATAATGTTTGAAAGCATCTATGTTAATGTAAAGTAAAATGTAAGCAAATGTTTTATCATAAAATAATACTTGATCAATTAAATTATTTTCATATTGAATATAAAGGTCTTAACGATCAAAAAGTTTCCTAATACGCATGGTCCCCTTTTACCTTTTCGAAACAGAACCACAACTTTGCTGTGGTCTGTCACCAGTACAAATTAATCCCCATTTATAATATTTCGTTGACAAAGCAATTTTACGGCTATTTAAATGAAAGAAGTTACCCTTGTCAGCTTAAAGTTTGAATATTTATAGCTGAATCTAGCAAAAGGTTTTACTCTATAATATAGACTATGGTCTATCTATATGCCTAATATCATGAATATAAGATCAATGGTTTTTACGTTGAATTTAAAAAAACATCCATCTACAAACGTTCACGTTTAAAATCATAATTATCATAATTATACTAAGGAAGTTTCTTCAAAATATTCGCTATTAATTATAAAATTCTAAGAGATGGCTAAGGAGTTATTGACACAGTTGCTTCTTCTGGACCAAACTCAAAGGAGTTTTTAATTCAATTCCAACGTTAACGCTCATCTTATGCCTAGAAACAGCATAAATATATAGAGGGAATTGTTATTTTTTAATCTCTGAATTCAAATATATTTATATGTATAAATACATAAGTCGTACAAGATGTTATAATCTATATAAGTGAATCACTATTTCCATGATTGGTCATGCCATCACGCGTGAACGACTGGACCGATTTCAAAAATTCTCTCACGATTAGAAAGCTGTAACTTCAATGGGTTATATGCGTACCACGGGCGACGGGGCAAATAGCTAGTATTTAATATTTCTTTGTTTGTCAGTCTCACTGAGGTGCAAATCATTAATTTATATGTAGAAAATGTGATATATTATTAAGTTATTATTACCACATACAAATGTGACATCTGAAAGGGATGTATGACATAGGGAGGCCTGCCGTGTGAACAACTAGAAGCTGATGGTGATGAATAAAACTCAATTTTAAGCAAAACTTAAGTATCACATGTACAGCTCTGAACTCAGTCTGAATTAAGGCCTTAAGAAGTTTGGTTTTACATATTAGATTTATAAGATATTTTGCCTTTTGCGCGCCAGTTTTGTAAGAAATTTTTTGTTTTCCTGATAGTATATTTTTTCGGAAGATTACTATAGCTATAAGCTATAGCCCATTAAAAACTACTGAACGATTGGTTTGCTATTCTGAAATATATTGACTGCAGTAAACCTTTCTTTTATTTGAGTGTTTCGATTCCATCAATCATTTATAAGAGATCCATTAAGCAATTGAAAAACGCTGACGTCACAAGAAGGATTAAGTATTAAAGATTAATAGGAAATTTCTCAGCTAAGATTGTAGTAGGGTTGGCAATGACTTAAAAATCACGATATAAAATTTCCAGTTAAAATTGATAGCACTGCAGCTGTTTGAAGATTCTTGAGAAATAGCAAATATTTTTATAACCGACAAGAGTATAAATAAATATTCTTTCTAAATTATTAAATTTGAAGATGATTGTTAATTGCACCTCATTTATCTACGAGTTGGCATCCCTCCTCCAATATTTATATTTCACCCAAGCCATCTCGAAGTTAGTTCAAGCTTAAAATAAATTTCATATAATTTATTTCTTTCTTTTGATCGAGAATCTAATTTATCTAGATTTTATATTGGGTCTGAATGGAAAGGTTGTTGAGAGGTAGTAAATAAGACGATAGATATTTCGACGCGAATTTATATAAGTACTAAACATTTTCGTATTTATTATCTGCTGATTATGTATACGTTTATATTTGTAAATATATTGAATTCTATACTGTATATATAGTAACATACTAGCAAAACCGTCGCTCCAGGTTAGTTGACGAAGTTATCCACACATATTGTCTAACTTTCTATTTTTTATGTAGATTAAATAATACTTTCAGGATATGTTATCAACACATCTGGACTAAAAATGCTATGTAAAGTCCAAACTTAAGTGTAACAGTTTCTTTGAATTCCGAATTCCGCTCTCAAAAAAAAAATAAGGTGCGACCCTATTATAATTTAATTCTTGCGATCTCGTTTACTTTACTAATCCTAGTTGTTATCAGAACAATACTTCTGACCCTAACCTGACCACCCGTGATCCCAATCAGCAATCGAATTGTCCACCTCTATCGATTTCACGCCATCTATTGAGATTATCAACAACCACCCCAACCAATACGAAACATAATTTCAATGATTTCAATATTGTACCAATGAGACAAGGCCTCGCGCGTCGTGATTGAATTTTTTCTATTTTTCAAAATTTCTCATTTACAAACCACTTGAATGCTATAAAACTAAACATTGAACACAATACTAAGGTTCACTAGAAAGTATCTATTTATAAAATTGTTATCTATCAAATTTAAATATAAATTATTTAGATATCTTCATATTTTCATGACAGCTTTCTCGCATCACAAATTCTATACACGTCAGCTATCTAAGGTTCCCAACGCATTGTGTGATCGTGTATTTGACACAGAGTTTTAAGTTTTCGTATGAAGTTCGCATTTGCAAATAGAAAAGAGGCAGAGATTAAATTAATATGACCTCGTAAAATGAAGTTCAATGTATAGAATGAACAAAAATATAAATATTTAAGAGCATAAAGTTAAATGCTTTTATATTTAACTTATCCTTGACTTCCATACGTTTGGAGATTTAACAGATTATTCAAGTGCAGTTCATAAATGACTGACATGTTTATAAATAAACGGAATATGTTTATATGTGAAATTGCGAAGTTTTATACGATAAATGGGCCGTTATGTCGTCTTTCAAACTTCGAAATCTTTGTATTCAAAATATGGTTTGTATTTAATAATATTGATTGTACAAACAAAGAATAAATCAACCAGGAAGTATCCTTCCCTACAGAAATATCGGACAGACAATTATAGTTACTTTCGATTGTTTTTCTTCTTAGTTGGATCGCAAAGTAGTATGGATCGACCCTTATGCCTCAATTTGGCCCCATAAGACTATGCACACACTTTCTGCATACTCGTTAGTGAAATTGAAAAACTTACACTTAATTTTTAATGGCCACAGAATTGAATTTGTGTGACCTGCATTTTTAATTGAGCATTTATTACAACGTGAAATCTCATTAAAGAGCTTATTCAAAGTCAGCGAGATTTAGAATAAAAAAATAACGATTCATGGAACATAATATAATTTTTATGTATATCAATATTATAAGCTGAAGAGTTTGTCTGGTTGAACGCGCTTAACTCAGGAACTACTGGTCCGATTTAAAAAAATCTTCCAGTGTTAGATAGCCCATTTATTGAGGAACGCTCACAGTTATATATGTACCACGGGTGAAGCCGGGGTGAACCACTAGTTTCATTATGCACGCGATCATGGACTTTGAACCAAAATTAAAGGAGAATATCATAGCATAATTTCTATTAAACGTCCAGACTGCTACGTTTGACGTCTGACATCTCGAAATACGCCCCCAGAATGCAGAAGACGCAACGTTCAAAGGATTAATATCAAATTAGTCATCATTGTTCTCCATTTTCAATAAGTAATACAATACCACGTTGTTGGTTGAACATTGTAGCGTAAGATCTCAAAATCCCGTAGCCGAGTGGCTTAAGGATTCTGTATTGTCAACATTAACACAATTACAGTTAGTTTATGCTTTGTTTTGTACCTTAACCGCATATTAAACAGACTCGGCTTGAAAGCGTTTTGGTTTGGTGTAAGGTCGTTGTGGAGAATTAGCTATTTTAATGTAAACGAACGGTTTGAAGTTAATAAGCGGGTTTGATTACAAGGCCCTTATGGTCCAGAAAAACACATAAAATTTAATGAATTTTATTAAAATATATTTTGTATTTTTTGAGTTTTACGCCAGCTTTATACACTAAAGAGTCTCCCCGTGACCACGCTCGCTGTAGTGTTCCAAACGTCGGGTTAAATTATATAGTGATTAAATCGCGTTTAAAATCCATTAAAAAGTCTTTAATTTCTAAAACATATTAATTTATAGCAGCCCATCGATGTAAAAATAAGTCTTATCTTTCCTACAAAAAAGTACGACCTTCCCACCACTTCAAATCCCAAAACGGGAGGGGCCAAACGACACCAATTTTCTATAACACGCAAAAAGAATCACTTGTATCGATTGAAAACCCACAGAGTTATCGAGTAACGAAACCAAAAAAATAAAAACCGAATAAAGAATTATATATCATAAATAGCGAATTAAGAACCTTCTTTGTTATTTGGAACATCAGTAGCAAAAGGATGAAAATTCGATCAAATCAATTGAAACTTTGCGACTCGAATGCTTAAATTTGTCTTATAATTAATACAGATATTAAATCAGACACAATAACTTTAATGCAGTCCCGTTACTATAATACAAAGAAATCGATTATTTGTAATCAATAATCATCACAAACAAACAAACAGGATAAAATACCCTTATGAATATAACAATAACATGTTATTTTTGTTAAAATAAATACAATAAATGGTTCATTACATTACTTTTGTAAGCTTATCCATGGAACTCTAATTGTTGGTATTTCAATTTGAAAGACAGACAGTATTTTAACTGCCTAAAAGTAATTTTACTTTTAGGCACTTATAATATATTCAGGTTATAGTATTATCATTATGATATTATCATTTGAAACTTAAGTATTCAATATTAATATAGCCCGTAAGAATCTAAGCGTGACCTATCATAATCTCGGACATAGTTGAATATTACCAATTCAATTTATAAGCTTTACAACTTTATAAAATTTAGGTCATGAGTTTTTACGTCTCCAAAGTTAAAATCTCCTACGGTTATTGATTAAACTAATGCTATAATATTATGGGTTGTCCTGCAGCATGGTGAAGGTTTTCAGATTTTGTTTTCGTTTAATATGGTAACCGAATTTTAATAATTGTAATGACCTACATGTGCAGAACTACGGATATAAAGCTTTTACATTAATTTAATTTATTTTTGTAAGTACTGAACGTAAGGTATAATGATCCAAAAGTTTTTTTTTGTTTTTGTATTCGAGTCAACACGCATGTAATATGTTTTAGTCTTAATATAAAAAGTATCAATTTTCTATAAGCTTGCTTTATCATTTCTTGGTTATAGGCAAAGATAATCTTCATTGTTTTTTTTCTAACAGCGGGCAACTGAGCTGGTGGTTCGTCTGGTTGGCGATCACCACCGCATAAACATATATTTAGGTATTGCCTCTGTGAATGTGCTGCCCGCTTTTAAATGGTAAACGATAAGGATTGACGACTGGAAATAATGAATGGACTGGGAAATGTGAGGAAAAGGAAAAGGGCTTCTTCAAAACTTTCCAGTTTCTTGGTTTAACACTACTTCCAACACAAACCAGCTTATATTTATCAAACATAGGCATAGTCAAAGGAAATTCCTATGGAAATGAGATATTTCACTGCGGCAAATATTAGCCAATATATCTCTAGCTCCCTTGCTCCTCCAGACAAAAAACTGAATTCATAACTTTTTTCCGTGAAAAACCAAAAGGAAACAAAAACACTTTCGTATTTACAATAATTATGTTATTTAAGCAGTTGTGTGTGTGCACCAATCTTATACTGTATACTATTTCTCATCGTTCATTGAAATGATTCTTGCAAATCTGGGAATTTTCAGTCTCTATAGATGGAACAACGCCCACTAAAACTGCTACACTCCTATCCATAACACGTTCCAAACGATGCATCCAAAATATATCCATGTTTAACAACGTACGGAAGGCGCTATCATCGATTTGGCCGGTTGGTGTGCGTCCAAACCACTCAATTTCCTGGCCGAAAGCAACTTTTACAAAACTACCGAGTGAATGTAGAGCCAAATGCTTCCAATATGAACGCGCATAAGTTATAGTCGCTTTAACGCTTTCAAATATTCGTTTACCGGCGTTTGAGTATGATTGTTTTAAATCTAGAAGTTTCTGTTTGATTCTAAGTGTGGTTAAACGTTGGTTATCTTCTTTATTAGTTTCTCAAACGATCTTAAAGTTAATGTGAAACCCCTGTGACCTTTTGTCTATTTTAGCAACACATTTTCTAATACATGTTTGGGCTTCTACATGCTTCTAGAATTGGAAAATGTTTATAAGCCTCCAAATTCCATGTACAATAGCTTTGAGCATCAGAATATTCTGCTCGCTTTTTCATTTAATAATACATAGCAAAAACCAAGCAATCATCAGGCTAAATGGCTGAGTATTTTTAGTGTATTTATTTTAACATAGTAAGATATCTTATTACGAAGGTAAATGAATGTTGTTCTTTTCAATAAATATCCGGCAGTTTAAGATTCAAAATAAACTAGTTATCTCGTCTGATCTTTAGCAAGTAATTAGGTCAGGGAAATCTTCGCGACGTTTATATTTCTTATGAATTTTCTGTCTCGTAAGTTTTGATATAAAATCGTTTGCGTTTTTATAATTATTATTATGATGGCGAACAGGCTTGTAGTATAGTGAAATAATAAAGTTTTGATTTATGACTTAAATTGTCGATTATTCTAGAAACTTTCTGGTTTATATACTTAAATTGGATAGCATTTATATGGATTATTCATATTATAAATGCGAAAGTTATTCTGACTGATACTCTGTTAGTCTGTCTGTCTCTTCTTCGCGTCTATACCACTAAACGAATTAGAATAAAATTGGTGCAGGTATAGCTGAAGATGCGAGATACTACATACATATAGTTATAGTACATGTACTAAATATACATGCATTTATATACAATGCTTATAATTGGCCATACAAATATATTACAACATAAATCTGTCCTAGCACGGTATAAAATAAAATCAATATTCACATAACAGAATACAAACGCGTATAATATTTCAAATGAATTCGTTTTATAATAAATGAAAAGCAAAGGATTGTTACCGTGTGTGTTTTCCCATCGATGTACCGAACGAAATAATAATACACTTAATGAATGTATTAACGAAAACAATTTCCGAACTGATAAGATAATATTTGCATATATACAGATGGTTCATTGAATATTACTATGTATACAAAATTGCGTTCAAGCGAAAGGAACTTTATTGTTATTTCATTTAGGTTTAAAATCAAAGACGGTGAGCACTTCTAAATATTGTAGCCACTAGCTAACATTAAAAAGTTCCGGCCAATCTTGTCTTTTACTGCAATTCGTTCTTTACTACAGTATAAATACTCTAAGGAAGTTGGTAGGGCGGACATTTCTACAACTGTGATATTTAGTTAAACTATAGTTAGATAATTATTGGATAACAATTTGAAAATATTGTTTTGGTATGTTTAAACCTTCCTTACTTAATTAGGCAGTTTTAACCGGAATTTTTCTATTGTTAAATTATTTGTATACGCACATTACTTTAAACTTCAAAGTTTTTTTTTTTTTTCATTACTACACAAGTGATAATTTAGGTGAGGGCCTCGGACTTTAATGGAAAGTCAGGGGTTCGATACCCGAGTATGCAGGAAATAAATTGATTTTTGCGCATTATCCAGATCACAACTTTTCCCAACGGTGATGTAACATATCATGAGGAACCGGCATGTACAATGTCTAATAATCAAAAGTTCGACGACATGCGACCTCTGTCCCTTTGACAGCATGCTGGACTTGGGACCCTGATAGTATGAACGCGAAAGTTTGAGTATATGGAAAGATGGATGGATGTATGGATGTTTTAACAAACATTTAACTCACGCGAAAACAGCTAATCGTATCTGTATGAAATTTGATACAGAGATAGATTATAGACTGGACAAGCACATAGGCTACTTTCTGCCCGGGTACCATGCGAGTGACGCCGCGGGTAACAGCTTGTATTGTAAGTAGGGGCTCCTAAATACATTATGTACCACGAACGAATCCGGGGCGGACCGCTAGTTAATAACGTAAATAATAAGGTAAATTATATAAAGCAATTTGCTATGATAATTCTGGCTGGCTTGTTCTAGTTAACATAGCGAAACAAGCTTGTGATGGCACAATTGATGAGGAAACAATAGAATATCCTGCAGTATTTTTATCCGACTTCAAAAAAAAGGAGAAGGTATTTTTTGTGTTTGTTACCTGATAAAATTTTACTTGAACCGAATTTTATGAAACTTGTTTGTACCTCCCTTGTGATCCCAGTTAAATTTTGTTTAGTTCTGACAATTTCAATAATGTTAATAAGAATGAATCAATTTCTTGTTATAAATTAATGACGAATAGAGAGGAGTTTGCTATGCTAATAATTATTATTTTAATTACATTGTTCTATAAATATAAGGATTCCGTAGTCCGGACAGACAGACAAACAAGACAGACTGAACGACAGCGAAGTCTAAGAAACAGGGCCGTATTTTCTTCTTTATAAGTCTAAATATATATTACATAACAAAATTTCAAAGAAAAAAATGTCTAGAGCTAGAGCTGCAATCAAATAAACTAAACAAAACGGTTTGTTAAAACCACAGCGGGTACGTTATACCGTCTGCAAGTGACAAATAAAAACGTGCATAAAATGCACAGAAATTCACTTACTCATAATTAATTTTATTTCCTTATCTGAATCCTACTAATATTATAAATGCGAAAGTTTGTAAGGATGTGTGTGTGTTTGTTGCTCTTTCACGCAAAACCTACTGAACCGATTGCAGTGAAATTTGGTACGTAGATAGCTGGACAATTGGAATAACACATAGGCAACTTTTTATCCCGATATTCCTACGGGATACGGACTTACGCGGGTGAAAACGCGGGTCACAGCTAGTTGCTTATAAAATCATCAGAACTGTTCGTAAACAAAGATTATTTCATAGTATGAACGGATGTAGTAATTAATAAATGCAATCACATCATATTATTTAATCAGGAATACAAAAATGCACACAAATAAAGAAAAAGTCGTATCCTACTAATATCATAAACGCGAAAGTTTGTAAGAATGTCTGGTTGTTTGTTTCTCCTTCACGCGAAAACCATTGAACGGATTTTTATAATCAGTAAGGTAGAGAAGAGGAGGCCGGACGCCCGTGTCTTTTCATTACCCATCCCAGTTCTTTTCTTTATTCCTCTCGTCAATCATTTCTTTTTTTCTTGCCATTTAAAGCCAGCAATCCATCTATTAAATGTTCATGGGCGGTGATAGCGCTTACCACCAGGCGACCACATAAAAGAAAACCGCTCTCATATAAGCAGCCATTCCAATTAAATATACAATTTTAATTAATTACAAACTGACCGTTTACCACAACCGATACAATAGCAAATGAAATAATTGAATAATCTCAGATTAGAACCTTAGATGATCTCCAAACATTACAATAATCCAGTTCAAACTGGATTCAATACGGGAGGGCTTAACGGCATCGTATTGTACAATCAACAATTAACATACAATGAACTGTTATTATGGCTTACTGTAATCTGTAGTAATAATTGGTGATCAATGTATTGTGAACATTGTGGAATTTTAGTGAATACACTACGTAGTATTTTTGCAACAATGTCACAATCTGTTGGTTTATTGATTATATCTAATGTTATAGCGAAAACTCACAGCCGGTGGAAAATACTTTATTGCTTAAATAAAGCTTGAGTGATATATGGTTTTGACCTATGCCTTCAGTTTAAAGCTGCATGATTTTGCCTTTGAAAGTGATTTGAACTGTTTATGAGTATGGACTGCAACAAAAAACCGCAGTGAACCGCCCGGATTATATTAACAAGTATTGGTGGTACAAAACTAAAAACAATTCTATAGAAAATCCTATAATACAATTGTACAGGTTATGAGATGCAGGAAATCTATTTCAATTATATTTATTTATGTCATAAATAAATCTAATTTATGTCATAAATAAATCTAATTTATATCATAAATAAATCTAATTGTTTTCTTCAAAAAATATAAAGCTATATTCTAAAAATATATAAAAAAGACTCAGGTTAATGGGTTGAAAACCAACATAGTTATTGAATAACAAACCCAAAAGAAAAGTCAATTTGAGAACCTTCATTTTTGGAGCGACATCTTAAAATATTGCCTCTTTGAAAATTCCAACGCTACCCCGCATCAATACGACTTACAAACTTAGAATTTACCATTTCACTAATTTAATTCCCAGCCTCCGATTTCACGACGTTGACAACCACGCTGACCGTAATATTAAACAAAATTATAATTTCGCATCACTTCTCCCCATGATAAGGGCCGAGCTCGAACACTACCTGAATACAAATTCACATATTTCACGATTTAATGCGTATAACTTCAATACGTATACTATTAAAAATTTCCATTTTTAATTCGCTCGTGCGTAAAATACCGCAATAAATGTATAATGCGTTTAAATTTTCATCGGAATATATTCATTTTTTAATTTACTATCTGTTGATACATTTATTGTGCATTGCTAATGAAAATTCAATTATAATTAATCAAGTTTTTCACTGCAATTAGTGGTGTGCTATAAAAATTCTGTGATTAATGCAACCCGATGAAAATCTTGCACCCCTAGTTTTGTATGACGATTAAAACCTGACATTTTTATAATTATTTTCCAGGCATATATCCTGCGAAATAACGATGCAACACGATACGCCATTAAAACGAATACGACAGGTGTAAAGTGCTCCATATTTTTAACACTGCTAAAATCAGGTTAATCTAGTTTTACGCAACATTAAAACAGTTGTTTTCAGACAACGAATTTGTAAATAAAACATAGACAAAATAGCAGTTTGGGAGTGTTATTATGCTGTAAGTACTGGCTCAAGCTTTTACTTCTAATTAATCTATAATCTATTAAATTTGACATTGTTTTAAAGTAGATTTTTATGTATAACGTAGCTACGATCAATATCTTATTGTGAAATGTTTTAGGTATTAATTTTCTTTGATTTCGGTTATTCAATGAATTTTAATTGTTTAGTGTTTATTTATTTATAAACTTAATGTATTTAATAATAATAATGATAAATTAATTATTTGTATTATAATAAAAAACCAAACGATCTGTATATCTGTAGCTACATATGTATTTCCTTCTTCACTTATATTGTATGTATAATGACTGTCTTTCCGTAATAAAATAATAAACAAACAAATTGATCTAGTGGGAAGTAATTTGGAATCAGGCGGCCATCTTGAGCTTGATAAGGTTATTCTGGTAAGCGATCAGCAAATCTGTGACGTAATAATAGTGTTTTTGTAATAAATGTTTATTTTTGATATTTCCTTTTACATGTGCTTTACTTTTCGGCGCAAAACCCTAGAAATGGAGGGCTTTTTCCAGTCGGCCCCAGATGACAACCCATGCTACGCCACTGGCTGTTATAACCTCTTAAATAAGGAATTAATGAGGATTTTTTCTACCAATCGTCGAGTAAAGCTTTTATCCTTCATAGCTACGACTTGCAAATTGAAGAATCGCCCCTTAAAATAATAAGTGTATAAAACAGTCACGTCAATTAAAAAATGGATCTCGACATCGGAAAATTTCATAAAAACGATGGCAGTTGACAATGGCTGATGTCGTTTGCGCCGGGGTTTGCTCAAGTTCGTACAAAATGATCTATTGAACTCGAGAAACGTTTCCACTTAACGAATTGCAACTTTTTACTGAATTGCAAGTCTATAGAAGTTTATCTACTAAGAGGTCAACTTGTGTGATTTTACTCCCGGGAAGGGAGTGCATAAGTTTTATATACGCAAGTCTTTTCTAGATATTACTCACTGGAATTATGAACTGACATACATCGTTTGACTCTAGCAATTGTCTTATCTTTACTGATTAATATAAAGATGAGGGTTTGTTTGTTTAGACACGTAAATCTCAGGATCTTCTGGTTCGAATAAATGATAACGTTATAGGTATTATTTTGAATTTATTATTATTAAATTATATTTCGCCTACATCTTATATACATAATATAAGATGTAGGCGAAAGCCCGTGCTGGAAGGGGATTAAGAAAGGTTTGATGAGAGGAATAAAGGAATGGAATGGGAAGGGTAGGGAAAGGGATATGGGCCTCAGACTCCCCTAATTACCTAACGAAATACATCCGTATGCTATTTCACGGTCTTCTGTGGGGTTGTGGTACTTCTCCGGTGCGAGCTGACCCAAATCGTACCGAAGCGTCCTCGACTACCAATAAAAACATACATAAATCCTGGCACACACACAAATAACTCTGATACTATGAAGTGCAGCAACAGGACAAAAACCGCACGATTCACCCACGAAGTTGGTCTTGGAACAAAATAGAATACAATAAACATTACAAGAACACTGACCTATCTGTACAAAACTGTGTATCTGTACAAAGCGGAATATAAGTATGATGCCAATAGAAGTTGTTGGAACAAAGAGGACTCGGTTCTATGCTTCGCTGCTTCTGTTACGCCAATAACTTGGCCAGGATAGCTCAGGAGATGGTGGCGCGTTTTAGTCCTATTGATTTGTCATTTATAGTTAGTTCTATGGTTGATTTTAACTGTGATATATTTAACTCTCGGACTATATTATAACACGCAATTGTTGTATATTATTACTTGATAATAAAGTACATTTCTACTTTCGAGACGTGAAATAAATATTATTAACAATACCATGCATGACATAGTAATTAAATAGTTTGATAAACTCAAAAAACACGCCTTAGTGATATCATCATCAAAATTCCCTTGATTTTATACAGAGAATACATATGGCATTCTTTAATCCTGACGATCGTAATCAAGATAAGATAAACTTATGAAATTATTTCATTGTCACCGATTCTTGATAAGTGTACAAATTTTGTATTAAATCTGTCCTAAGTGTGACAACATCATGTTTAATGGAGTCGGTTATACTTACAAACACAATTACAAAAATATACAGCTGAAAATTCACAGTTCCAGCTAATAAAAGAGTAATAAAAAACAAATATATCACACAAATAACTCACTAATAAATAAAATGGCTTGGAACATTGAGTTCAGCTTCTATACAAACATGAAAAATTATATCTACCTGAAGGCTTTTGCGGGAGCCTTGACCTGTTTAAATATAAGCATGAACGCAATATAATTTAGCTATTTAATGTATTCTAGCTATAAAAGCGAGCAAAATAGGCCTAGAACAAATTCAGGGTTGGTTTTAATAACAAGGGTTTAAAATTCTAATTATTCATTTTTAGACTTACTTTTCATTTTAAATTCACACAAAATGTAACGTGTAAAAGGCGGGATTTCTTTTTTTAATTAAAATTCACAAGCTCACAGATTATCGATGGTTTAACCGATGTTTTATTTTATATTTTGTTCTATCAACTGGTTCACTGAACGCCGTAGAGCATTTTAAATAGAATATTGATTTATAATGTTTACACTTATGTTAATATTTTACGAAACATTTAAATTTCCAAGCTCTTAGACTATAGCTCCTTGTTACATTTCGATAGTTCAGCTCAATACCAGTCCGGTTTTTAAATCCGACGAGAAATATTTTTCAACGACAAGTTAATTAAAGATGGAGATTTGTTTCATTTTCCATGAAATTTCGCCTTTGATACATACCGTTAAATCGTAATTTATTAGTTTTCACAAAATTGTGTTTGTGTAACTACATATCCGATAGAAAATAAAAAAGAAGTTTTTTGGACGTATTTATGGAGTATTTTAACGTTTAATTCACCTGCATATTTACGGGCTTTATGTGAAATGTATCTCTACAAAGTTACTGGAAATAGAATTTTGAATTGACATTTTATTATTATAGTATAAATTATATATTATTGTAGTAAGTAGTTAAATTACTGCAGTTTTATCTAAGATTCATAAAAAGTTGAAGTACACTCATATATGTCTGTGATGACATAAATGAATTAAATTTTTATATGATTATATTTTTGCTCAACACTAAAATATAAACAAAATTTTCAACTTAACCGTTATTAAAACAACTTTCTTTGGAAGATAGAGGAGTTTATATATAAATAGATTACTGTTTTCAGCCATCGCACATCGGGAGCGACACAAAAACTGATGCGTGTAAATAAAACAAAAAAAGGATAAAAAAAGGATTGGCGATTGGAAATAAGGAATGGACTGGGAAGCGTGAAATAAAGGAAACGGTCCTGGCCCTCGAAACGTAGAGAAAAATTGTTATATTATTACTTTATTAAATGTCTTTGATGATTATTCGAACGAAGCCTCGGGCACAGCTAGCATGCAATTAATATTTTATTATGTCACGAGTGAGGGACCCGCACTTTCGTTAACTCGTAATCCGGGTTTGATCTTCAAATTATGTTCTTTAGAACGGATTACGTATATGGGCTTCCGAGTTGCTGTGGTACTAAAAATTAATTCTTGTATGTACGTATTTAATATGTACTTTGGGAAAATGTGGCTATAGTGAAAAGTTTATCCATACAGCTTATATTATCAGTATGTATTAGTATAATCAATATATGCTTTAATGTCACGTTAATTTTTCAACAAATGTTCCCAAAAACATGTTTTTTTGCTTAGTTAGTTACTTTCAATAATTTCGTGATTTATCATCGATTGATTATATTGAATCGAATCGTCATCGTATTATACTATATAAAGCTACACACCCACTGACTGACTGACATCGCTTTTCTCGGAAACCGGGCGAAAAGTGGAGA
>NC_052104.1:1058761-1060833 GCF_012273895.1 Zerene cesonia
ACGCGGGCTGCTTGCAGCCCGCGCACCGCGCACCATTTAATGAGTCTTGGTAAAGCTGGTCTACGAGAAAAGCTATGCGGGCTGCTTGCAGCCCACACACCGCGCAACATCTATTAAGTCTTGATAAGACTGGTCCACGCAAAAAGCCCCGCGGGCTGCTTGCTGCCCGCGCACCGCGCACCATCTATTAAGTCTTGATAATACTGGTCCACGCAAAAATCCACGCGGGCTGCTTGCAGCCCGCGCACCGCGCACCAGCTAGTTAAAATATATTGTTACGTAAGAACAACAGGGCAGTTCTTTGGCATCATTATTATGAGTACTATCATTTTCACTATATTGTATAAAACAAAGTCGCTTTCCGCCGGCTGTGTGTATGTACGCTTAGATCTTTAAATTTACGTAACAGATTTTTAAGGTTTTTTTTAATAGATGAGAGTGATTCTAGATGGAGGGTTATATGTGTAATAACATAAAAAAGAGGGCAAAGCCGCTGACAAAAGCTACTTACATATAATTATGTAAAACTATAAGCTCGTCCCGTCTTCGCCCGGATATCTAGATCCGTTTTATCCCTAGGGAGTATTTAATCCAGATAAAAAGTATCCCATCACCCAATTCAGCTCATACCCTCTCTGTATACCAAAAATCATCAAAATTCGTTAAGCAGTTTCAGTGTGATTGACGGACAAATATCTAAACAAACAAACTTTCACATTTATAATATTAGTTTGATAGATATCTTTTAAAAATGCAACTACAGAGTTTATTTTCGGCTCTTCTTTGTAGAATAATTTTCTCAACCGTTGCTTTAACTATTTAAAAGTGCTTCAAGAAAAAGTCTTATTGAATAAATATTTGTGTTGGGAGTTTGAAAAACGTTCATTTTGCGAGGGGACGAAGCCGCGTGAATCAGCTAGTTACATAAGTTCCTTACATGCGGTCATTAATATAGAATTCATCCACTTGTGTGAACAATATCATATCTTACAACTATGTACATCATTAGGGAACTTTCCCCATTAGTGTGTTTCGAGTTTGCGACATGGACTCCAGTATTATATTAATATCGAACAGCTAAGAACTAATTGTTACTTACCAATTATATCGCTGAAAAGTTTCAAAACTACCCTGTTATCGCATACATATAAATGAAGTGCTATACGAATTTATGGCAGCGATTTCATACCTCTTTTAACTGATCCAAAAACGATGGAAGGCACTTTATAAGATTTTTTATCACAGCTTTATGTTACGTTTATATGTTTCTTACTTTGGTCTGACCACAGATAACATAATACCATACTAGTCTGACGTTAACATAATTACTTAAAAAAAAAAACTAAACCACTTTCAAAACGTCATAACTAGGCCAAATTTTAATAACACCACATGGCAGGCACTTTCAAATAACAAATAAAAATTGATAACCTTCTCTTTTTTTTAAATCGTTTGAAAATATATATGCATAACTTTTATTTATCATCTTTTTATATAATAGCGTAGCGTTTTGTATAAAATGGTAAAGTATTTGTTTGGTTAGTTCGAATGCCGTCACATTTTTTTTTTTATTATCTGTTTTTCGTTGACGTTCTGATTTTTATTTTTACGGTTTCAGTTATTGAGTTTATTTCACTGTAGGGTTCTATGTATAATTATATTGATACCAAATTCCGGGCAATATTTTATTTATCTTATATTCGCCCTATCTTCCTATAAAACTATTTGGATAGCTCACATACTAAAATGTCATTACCAAAGTTTTATTAAATTGTGCTGCAAAATAATGAAATAAATGACTGCGTTGAATATAACTAAACTTCATGGCATGTCTTATGTTAATAATGACGCGCACGAAGACGTGTCAAATAAACACGTGCTTTTAAAAGCATTCACATAAAATATTTATTTAATATTCCACAATACATGAGATAAGTTTAACAAAAGATTTAAGATGTATGTGTATTATATTTTAAGTGGTGGCAAATAAAAGTATATCTAGTTATATCGGGGCCACCCGCAGTACATGCTAGTGATGTCGTATTTGTTAACGCGGCATAACTACGACCACC
>NC_052104.1:1061833-1104853 GCF_012273895.1 Zerene cesonia
AGAGAGCACTTATTAAAGACGTTTAAATAAAATTTTGTCTTTTTAAAAAACGTCCTTCGGTCCGTCGAAATTTGAGTATCTATTTCTATTTTTATTTGTTGTATTCTTACGTTCCTCAAGATTTGTATAAAAACAATTTGATATAAAATGTAAATTAAAACCAACCGTAAGACATAATAACGCGTCAAAAACACGCCTTCACATCCGATATTTAACATGCCTCACCAAATAACCGAACCATGAATTCGCGTCGATTAAATTCTATCCAAATACCGTGAAAATAAACTGTTTCCTGATCACAACACAAAATAGCATGCAGTAGAATTCTCAAGCCAATTTTAAGCTAAAAAGCTAGTTAACCTAAAACCGCACGCTACAAAAAGGAATATATAAAACTGGTCTGGAACAGGTATACTTACCCAGCTCCGGAGGGAGGGAAACAAAATATAATATTTTCGGAATTAGCTCGAGTGTTGTTATAGGGATTCAAACTGTATTTTCGTGTTAAAGTTGTTAAATAAATTGGTTCGTGGTTAATTTGGTGTTTATGTAACAGATGTGACCTATCTCTTAATTAGCAGGACTTAATTTTTGTTATTTTCTTTATAATTACGCTTTTTATTATTAGAATGAAAAGTATTTGGACATGATAGTATGGCTTCCGTGTATTTTAATTATGGAAGACAAGTCAAGACAAGTTGTCTAACAAGACAATCTCTAATGATATTTATGTGCTTAATGCTTTCACGTATTAATCGCGATGATTGATTTTAATTTAATTTTATACCATAAGTGGGTCATTGAGCTGGTGTTTGACCTAATGGTTAGCGATTACTACTGCCCATAAAACATAACGTCTTCGAATGCGCTACCCGCTGATGACTGGAAAGAAGGAATGGACTGGGAAGGGAGAAAAAAAGAAAGGGACTTCCGGCCCCCCCACTCACCGTACGAAACAGACTAGCATGCTACTATTTGATGCTGGTTTTCTGTGAGCTATGGTACTTCCCTGGGGCGAGCTGGCCCAATTCGTGCCCAAGCGTTAGTCTTCCACATTATATATAATAATTAAATTTTAGATAGATATTAGAGATAGATATTAGATTTGAAAATCAAACTTCAGACTAAAATAGGCTCCTTTTTTCCAATTTCAGTAAATTAACCAGCAAGAACTTAGCTATATGATTACTTAAATTTGTATGGTAAACTTTCGCGTCATAACGAAATCGAAAAAAAAATGTATATCAACCATACATTTCTTTTACAGAATCTCAAACATACAGTTCTTGGACATTATTTCACTGTTCCCTTTGAGTCCAACACAAGATTAGAAATTCCTCCTCCCCAATAACGCACATAGTGCATAATATGAAGGCAATTTCAAGTTAAAATACCAGCAAAGGACGAAGAATCTCGTCCATCAATTATAGAGTTTAAGTCCACGACTCGTACACACTCATTTGAATATCGTTATCATTTGTTTAACTGCAAACTTGAAAAGTTCCTTACGTGAAATATCATTCTTCTTGGAATTCGATAAAACAGGCGAAATGGCGATTCGATGTTTCCGTGAAAGGTACCTACCTTTCCAATACCTTTAGAATTTCCTGCAATGTCATCGCTTAATTCCAACTCTGAATAAATTCCTGTACAGGTACGAAACGTCCAATACTTTTTAGTTACAGCATGCCGCATGTTTCACAGCATTTGAGAAGATCTTGTCTCTACTTATACTTTAAATAATTAAGTAACTTTGTCTGTCTGTCTCTTCTTCACAGCTAAATCCCTGAATCGTTTTTAATGAAATTTGGTTCATGTAAATGTTATATTGTACAGGTCGTATTGAAGGAATAGGCATCTTCATATACATAAATCACTGGAAACCATAATAGCATAACCTGCTTCCATCGCAGTCGGACAATTCAAGACTAACAAGCACAAGTTAAAATTGTAGCAACACATTCGTTAGCTTTTTGATACCTAGTTAAATTTCTACATAGTGAAATGTTTGAACAGTTGTATTAATATTTATTGAATGCTTATTATTATTTAGTCTAAATTTTTAACTGTTAAACGTGATATTTGACATATACAGACGACAAAGGTGAAAGAATGGAACAACTTTTTCACTATTGCTTTTACTATCTTTATTCTCTTATATTATAATGCATCTCCTATTTCATTCTGGCCCCATTCCCGTGGGATCCGGGATAAATATACCCTTTCTGAGGTCAATAAACATCTTTACACCAAGTTTCATCCCAATTCATTCAGTGGTTTACGTTTAACAGCGTATTCCGTTTCAGCTAGTCACATACCTATAAACATATCGATAAAACAAATATATTTTCTAAGTTGAAACATGTCCCCGCAATACTAATCCGAGATTTATAAAAACGCTTCAAAACGAAGCCCATCCATATCGCAATTGGCAGAGACCATAAAACATTCACAATAATCCCTTAAACCAATAAAAATTATGACAGATCACATACGGCCACTTTGTTCCATCTATTTCAATTAATCTAAAAAAAAATCTAAGCCTCAATCCAATTTCCGAATGCAATTTGGCAGAGAATACATGACGTTCGAGCTCCAATGACAACCTGCATAGATTATGTTTTCAACGATATCGTATAACCCACGATTCTTGCAGCTCTGTTAAACAATGCATCTGAGCTAAAATGTAATTAGTAAATATTACTTTTCAGCTTAAATAAAACTCTAAAAGGTTGTAGTTATAAAATCATTATAATATTATATGAGATTTTTTATTTCTGATTCGGTTTTGATCAAAAACTATTGGAGCGTTTTAAAGAAATATTTTAATATTGGAAAGATATATCACGTTTAGGGTACTCAAAGGGACCTTATTACTAAGACTTCGCTGTCTGATTGTAGGTATGTCTATCAGTCCATCCATCATTAGGCCCTATCTCATGGATTGTGGTAGCTAGATGTATTTTTTATTGATGCTTTAACAACGAATACTAAAAAAATCGAGGTTAAGCAACGGATGGGTGAGCTATCTATTGCAGTCACCTTTTAGCATATTTGTACGGAATCGTTTGTCGAATGGGGGTCGCTATAAAAAGTCGAAATAAGCGTTTAGTTGGAATAATTCTAATCAGCGGAACAATCAATCAATCAATCTGTAATCCTTAAAGTAATGCTTACAATTTAAATCATTATATTTCGATACATTACAATCTATCGATGATACAATAACAAAAATCGAAACCTTATACTATTTGATACGATGTTTGGTTATGTTCAGTTTATGTTTGATTGGTTTTTATTTACAATTTCGTATTTATTATGTTGATATTTGTGCTACTACGCTTCTATGAGTGAAAGCTTTGTTTGTTCCTATGATGGACATTTTGTTGATTTTAAAAGAGAAACTATAGAGTTTCTTACCGGTTCTTCACTGTAGAAATCGCTTTCAGATCTGGTGGTTAATGACAAAACTGTGTTATGACAATTCAAATGTGCTTCTAGAAGTCTAATTCAATTAATAAATGTTTGATTTTATGTTTTATATATAACTTTAAAAAATAACTATAATCCATTGAAATTTTTTTTTTTTTTGATTTCTCTTACCGGGGTACTTAACCTAAGTAAGGTTACTCTTTTAACATCTTATTCCCATTGGCATTTTATACTTCTAACCGTACGAAGTCGCTGGCGGAAAGCTGGTTAATTCGTTATAATATAAATCTATTATGTTTTTACAATTGTTACAACAGATCTTTCAGATACCACAGATTCTTTCCAATAAGAGATAAGTTTGGAAAATATACGACGCAACCGTAATTAAATATTTTAAACTTTCGAGTTATTCGGCGAACCTCGAAAAAGTTCATAAATTTAACTGAGAGCGGCCAAGTGTTTTTATTAAGACAGTACCGCATTCAGTTGCTAATTCATTGCTACTGTTTAGCTACAGCTGAGCCGGTGGTATATAACATTTCCCTGTAACTTTTCTTTTTGTCCTTTACCCAATACACTCCATACGGCCAAATCACGCTAATATTATAAACTAGCCGCGGCCAGCGGTTTCACCCGCGAAAGTCCTTATCCCGTAGGAATATCGGGATAAAAAGTTGCCTATATAATATTACAGTTGTCCAGCTGTCTACGTACCAAATTTCATTGCAATCGGTTCAGTAGTCTTTGCGTGAAAGAGCAACAAACACACACACATACTTACAAACTTTCGCATTTATGATATCAGTAGGATAGTAGGATTAGTAGGAAGTAGGAAGGATAGGATGAAAGTTTGGATGTTTGTCCGCCAATCACGCTTAAACTACTAAACGGATTTTGATGAAATTTGGTATACGACAGGGTATGAGCTGACTTGGTTGATGGGACACTTTTTATTCTGATTAAATGTTGTTTCACAAGGGAGCTTGAAATAAGACCAGGAATCTTGATATCCGGGCGGAGCCGGGACGAGCGTCTAGTTGTTAATATTTCTGCCATATAATCCAACTAAGCAGAAGTTTTTATGAACTAGATTACTGAATAGAATTTTGTTTGTTTTAACACGTATCTTTATGTATGACTATCTGGAACCCGGGTACGAGTTAAATTTACATACCAAATGATGTCATATTCTTGATTTACAGTACAAAGAAGAACTAATAAAACTTATACTCACTCATACGTGTATTTATTAGAAAAATAATAAAAAAAGTTTAGGTAACTTATACATGTATTCAAACATACATTAATTAGATATTATGATTTATTGTTATATATAATATGTGTTCTTAATAATAATGATCCATCCAGCTTTATTTCCATAAAACTTTGAAAAACGAAGTCGTCCTAAGCATAAAATAATTAGCGTACTTTATCTTATGAAACCTATAAAGTTATTTAGAGCATTCATAAATAAATATAAAGGATTTCTTACTTATATCTTCATTCTAAATAAGAAATTGAATTTAAATATAGCGAAAAAGAAATAACGAATTTAAAAATCATAAATCTAATGTCATATTACTTATACCCACATAAATATCCCCACACGTATATTAGAAAATCGTTTCTCCAAACAGTTGTAATGCTTCAAAACAAAGCAATATCAGTAATTGATTAAAACTAAGGAATTTTATGTGAACAATAACTATCAATACACTAGATATGCAATTCCGAATAAAACAATTGAAAAGACTTACCTTCGAATATAAACAAAAGTTGAATACAAACTGTGAACATTTCTTGCATGTTTATCACACACTACACACTAAATAAAATAACAGAATTCTATCGTCTTCATTTACAACATCGTATCGCTACGTGATTATTTTTAATCGAACAGACGTCCGCCCTTTGCGGAGGTTGACTGAAAACTGGAGTCGACAACATAAAATTTTCTTTCGCTCCACGCAAACCGGTAAGGGAGCAATAACAGTGAGAGAACTGCCTAATTTTGATCGTCGCAATAGTAACTTTTGTAGTCTGTGGTGGCTTTATCTAGTTCGTTAGGGATTCAAAATGAATATCGAGTCAATTTAAACGTAGGAAGAAATAGCCGCCATTTTTTAATATTCAGTTCATTGAATGGTGTTAATCTATTTGTTGCAAAGTTATTTTTGAAGAAACATTCAAATGAGTTTATACAAAGGGTTATTGGCGAAAAATAAGGTTTCATTGTGAATTGTGATTTTTTTTTAATTGTCATCATATCATCGAGCTTTCTATTGCGGCGGTATTCATAAAAACTATGTCGTTATTTTTTTTAAGCTTTGCGTTGTGGTTTGTTTAATGGTAAGCGATAACCACCCTCCCAAACAAATGAACATTTGCTGATGTAAATAAAGCCTCAGAAAATAAGTTGTCCACTTTTAAGGGGTAAAAACCTTATAAGCTATAAAGTTTTGGAATAAGGTTTAAAGACAGGCTTAACGCCGTGAATAAAGGAATGTACTAAGAAGGGTGGGGAAAAGGAATTGGGCCTCTAGCTCCCCGACTCGCCGAAAACACCGTAACCTCCACATGCTACTATTTCACGCGTCTCGATACCAACATTAAAATTTCAAATGCAAGAACTGTTTTACTATTTTCGTAGTATTTGAACAGGATATTAGTAATTTCAAATATATATGATTTGACGTTTTAAAAGTGCTTTTGAAACCAGCCCAGTGGAATCGATAAATATTTAAATTTGAGCTTTGACTTTTGAATATACACATTATTGTATTTACATTACATATTTAAATATACATGGGTTCATACATGCCTCTGGATAAATTAATAGGGTAACGGCTGATATTAATTTTTATTATAAATCGGACGACTATTCATCATATCATCATTTTTTATAAACCTTTCTTGTTCCTTCACAAAAGGTTGAAAGAAATTAACCGAATTGAGCGAGCTAAGCTTTACATTTGGCGATTCATTTTTTTATATACAGATAACAATATATTCTTGCTATTCAATCTTTTCCCGCCATTTTGTTTTCATGATGCATATTCCCTTTGCCCCGGTTGCGTGGAAGAGATCACTAATAAGTGATAAGGCCTCATAACATTTTTTTTATAAACTAACATGAACCTTTGTCTATGAGGAATTTGATTCCTTCCTATTTGTTATCTTCCAAAGATCGCATTAACTGGGGGATGACGATGACGTCTTAAATTCAAAGCATTCCACTACATAATCTGTTAAGGTCACTTTAGCGAGGATTTCCATATAACCAAAACGATATACCTACAAAACTTTAAAAAAAACGTTATTGGATATCGAATACATAAAAGGACCTTCGACTGAAAAGTTTTCTATACTTATTTGGAATGTAATTTTTTAAATATGACTGCATTTTATCGATACAGTAATGTTTGCGTGGAATTTAATTACATTGTTTTTACTTTTTCTGTTTCGTAAATTGATTAAAATCAATCATTTCATTAGCAATATTTTAAAATACTGAAAAAAGCTTAAACAAATATAGTAGTAATTTAACTATACTTAAAGAAAAAAAGTGATTAAAAGATGAATATGGCAATATAACACCTGATTTTGTAATTTGATTTCTTTATTATCTGTCAAACGACTAGAAAATTCGCTTTTCTTAAATGGTTAGTGGTATTTTGATACTATAAACATATCTCGGGATCGATTTTTTATGTAGCTATAATAAAACCAATAGGTACCATCAATTTAATCATCAGCCAAAAGGTTATGTCTGAAAAAAATCTACGTAAAATATTTTGCTCGGGTTAGAAAACATATTTTTACGAACACCGTAAATTGAGGTAGGCATGTCGGTTGATTGATTTTTATTGGGAACCGACAAAGAGAATTGGCAATCCTAAATTTGGAACTAGTCGTATGAAATTTTACAAAACCCTGACGGGAGAAGGTCTGTAGATATATAATGTACGTATTAAATAAATTACATTTTCATACTCAATATTTATCACTCAAATGAATTAATAGTGTTTATTATTTAACCATTTGCTGCTCGCCGTTTCGCCCGCGTTGTCAGGAGAAATTCACACGGTAAGGAGATATTTCAACACGTTAAACAGTATTTTATATTTAGTAATTCATAGTGTCGAATCGCTCCGTTTCGACGTGAAAGAAAGAGAAACATACACAGGCTTTTAGAAATTAAAATCTTTTTAACGGATTTTAAAAGCGATTTATTCATTATATTATTAACACGACGTTTCGAACACTTTACATGAATAAATCGCGTTTAAAATCCGTTAAAAAGTTTTTAATTTCTAAATGTATAATACGCGCGTAAAATCAAACACAAGAAAATACTATACACAGGCTTTCGCATTTATAATATGAGTAAGTCAGGTTTCAGTGTGTTTACTAGCTTTATCAATGAATGCATTAGTAATTCCTACTTTGTATTTGATTGTTGGCTTTAACTTCAGCCGCTGATATAATGTAATGACCGCCATTGCTCTGTCAAGAGCTGCACTATAAGAATAACATCTTTAACCATTTAAATTATAAGCTTATTGTATTATCATTGTTTTATTGACTTTAAAATGCAAACAAAAGGGGTTTAAACCGCGATTCATTCCCTATTATCCGTACACTCACAGCGGACGTAGTGAACACGTTATTTATTGCTCAAGCTTTACGCCCATTTCTATTATAAGTGGCTCATGTGAAGTACAAAACGTGAATTATAGGGACGTGTCCTCGCTTCGGCTTAGAAGAGGTAAATAACCTATAGAAGCAAGAAGCAAGAAGTGTATTCGCATTGTATAAGATTTTATCATCTTATTTTATTATCTTTTATCATCTTCGCTTTCGTGATTATACCAGAATTTGACAGAAGAGGTTGGCAGATGTCACATGTCGTCAAATTTTTGATTCACAGACATGCCGGTTTCCTCACGATGTTATCCTTTACCGTTTCGAACAGTGATGATGTTATCCACAAGCGCAGATGAACTGAAAAATCAATTTATTTCCTGCACCCCCCCCTGGTCTCGAACCCCTACTTATCGATTTTGTAGTCTAAGGTCCTCACCACTGAGCTATCTATACTAAGGTACAGATTATATATGACAATACCAGTAACTAAGGCGACAATAACATAAGAATTTAACTGTCTTTCTCTTTACGAGAACCCACGTACCTACATAATTGGTAAAACAAAAAGAAATTTATTCATCCTTTGTTATAAATAATAAATCTATCTTATTCTGAAGTATTGAATGTTTGCCATTGTAATAGAAGCGTCTACGTTAACAACATCGTCAATATCTTCGACAACTGTTTCTAAGCAAACGGGCGGGTTGTACGCGGCGTTTGTTTTAATAAACATAATTCTATGCTCTTTAAGTATTATGAAATAGTTTCAACCTGTGACATTTGTCACATACGTGGCACTCGCGTGTATTTATTCATATATACTATAGTTGTTTAGTATAATTGAGTCAACTATACATATTTGAGTTAATAAACAGTATCCTTATTTTAAAAAGCTGCTATAAAAAATTGCGATGAATAGTGAAATATTAACCGATTTACCAGGGAATAAATTTTATAAGACTCCATCAAGGATCTCAGCAACAACGCTTCGCGACTCAATAACCGCATTTAACCAGCTATTAAGCATAGTTAATTGATAGAATCTGGAAAATGTGACTAGCTTTTGCCCACGGCTTCACACGTACTAATTTGGAGTAGTTTAATAGATGTTATCATAAATATAAACCTCCCTCATGAATTTATTAAAGAAAATCTCATCAAAATTCATTGTGTAGTTTTATCGATCTAAGAATACATATATACATAAGGATAGACACGGGAATCGACTTTGCTTTATGTTATGTAGTGATAAAATGACATATAAAACAATAAAATCAAACGAAACGCCCGTATGCAACACAAAAGTTCGACTTAAACAAACACCGTCGTCCTTTTTGTTATTTTGATCGTTTGATTGAGTTTGGCGACCTTCTTATTAGCTGTTTTCAAATTGTGTTTATTTATGATACAATAATAATATAGGATAATATTGATGTATCATATAATCACGGGTCACGGGTATTGGTAACCCTTCCAACAGTTTCGTATATACATAGTTCATATATAAGTAATAGGTTATTTTGTAAGACCAAGAGACACGTATACCGTGTACATCGTTTTTGTAAAAAGATAAAGGTAACTTTTTTAAAGAAGCAGTGGTGGTTCAGTGACAAGTCGGGGTTCGAGATCAGGCGAGCGTGCAGGAAATAAATTGATTCTTCAATTTATCTACACATGTGTAACACATCACCACTGCCCAAACCGGTGAAGGAAAACATCGTGAGTTGACAAAACATTGTGAGACAAAAGTTCGACGACATGTGACATCTGCCAACCCACAAATAGCCAGCGTGGTGGATTATGGCCTGAACCCTCTTAGGAGGCCTGTGTCCCAGCAGTGGGCACATTTATGGGCTTTTGATGATGAACCTTTTTATTATTTAAGTCACCAATAGAGTGATTTTAAAATTTTAATTCCGTTTTACGCTTAAGTTTTTATTCGGGCTTATGCTTATCATTTATGTAATAGAAAATGATAAGGATTAAATTAACGAATTGCATTTGCACCTTAGGAGGTTCCTCAAAAATTTGAATTACACTCCTCCCTTATTAAAGCCTCACCGTATAGCGTAATGGAATCAGGGTAGTCTATTATAGTGCATTTTCAGTCTTCATTATCCACACAGAACGAGCATTTTGCGCGTTTTTTCGGTGATAACGAGGTAGCTGAAAGGGGCTTCATTTTGGTGTAACATATACTTTTATAAATTCTATGTATATAACGATATTTAGTTCAAAAACCTTTCTAATATGTACAAGCTGTAACCCGTGCCAGTCGCGTGGAACAAGGAAAAGTAATCTATGTGCTAATTCAGACTATAATCTATCTCTGTATGAAATTTTATACAGATACGATAAGCAATTTTCGGATGAAAGAGTAACAAAGATTGTTACATCCATCCATCTATACTTACAAACTTTCGCGTTTATAATATTAGTAGGATATACTTTCTTATCCTACTTCCTACTAATATTATAAATGCGAAAGTTTGTAAGGATGTGTGTGTGTTTGTTGCTCTTTCACACACAAACTACTGAACCGATTGGAATGAAATTTTGTACGTAGACAGCTGGACAACTGGAATAACATATAGGCAACTTTTTATCCCGATATTCCCACGAGATACGGACTTACGCGGGTGAAACCGCGGGGCGCAGCTAGTATATAATACTTCTTGGGGGTGGTGATCGCTTTACATCACTTGACATAAAAATATACACTCTAAAATAGGCGGTTATGGCTTGTAGGAATGTCGGGATATTTTAAAAACCTTCACTCTCAAAATTGGGAATAACCACTGTGAAAAGTAATTTGTTTTAGTGGCACTGCCTATTAAGTAGTTCCATATTTTGCTTCTCTTCAATTTGAATGTTCAATTTTAATCCTTTTCTTAACAGAGAAAATATAAACGTATTTAGATATTCTGAAACTATGCTCATCTAATCAACAGGACGAATGCCTACCATTCATAGCGATTGCTGGAAAAATCTATTATAGCAATTAAAAATTATGAACTCAAATTTTAAATCAAATAAACCAGACTCTATATCTCTAATTTAATTAAAACTTCATAAACAAAATAAGCCGATTCTACTTTAATTAATAAAAGCAACGCTAGAATTAATTGGTGCATTGGTTTATAAATTCATTGATAAGGGCGTAGTACTTCGGTAGGTATAAGTAGGTACATGTCGATTTTTCATATACGAAATATTTGCTTCATTAATTAATATGAGTACACCGTAATTTATAAAATGTTACGCTTATAACCAATAATATTTATATGAGAATTTGTTGGTATAAGCTCGATACTCTTGTTAAGTACATATAACACGCATTTATTATAAGAAGATACATAAGATCACCCAGTAAGACTTGTACCCAGTAACGATTGCGACATCGCGCACACCTGCGATTCCAGAGAGTATGACGGCTATCACCACGACCGCGACGCCGCCCCGCCGAAGACGATGGACACTCTTGGTTCCAACATTGAACCGGAGGGACGTAGTTAATTAAGTTGGATATAATTTAAAATGTATTTTTTTTATTACAATGAATTATTAATAACTATATTTCGGTTTCTTGAGCCTTCGCGGGTCGGTCAATTTAATTATCTCATAGAACTAAACGAAAATTATCAATGTTTACCAGATTTGTGTTTATTTTAAAAAATACGCTACCAATAGTATCTACTTCGTATCTATAATCTTCTAACCTTCTATGTATGTGCTGATATGCTAAAAAATAAGCAACACTCTTACGTAAATATCTAGGGATGTACTAAAACTTAAACACTCCTAAACTATATCATGCCCGAAGAATAAATTGGCAGGAAATGAGAACGATTGCAACCATATTATAATGATTATTATCCGTTAAAGAGAGATCCCGGTTGACCACCAAATCAAACGACACAAATGGAATTTCACTGGCCACACGCTCTGAGGGGATACCGATCATGCTGCAAGGCATGCTTTGGACTGGAACCCCCGAGGAAGGGCCAGCGTGGCCGTCCTAAACAGACCTGGTGGCGGACAATCGTAGCGGAGGCCAAGAAAATAAAGAAAACATGGAGCGATAAAGGGATACTTAGGGAGTAGCTGGCGGAGCACTGTAGATGCCCTCTGCTAGGGGACATAGGAAACTTAGTCAAGTAAGTTATTAATCGTGAGATGTGTTGAGAAATATGTCTATGATTTTTTTTTTCAAATTTATATTATTCTGTTTTCATCACATTAGAAAATAAGATTATATCGGGAAGAATATCATACATCATACATTTTTCTTAAGTGGGTCTGTGTGGTGTGGAATGAGCTTGTTTTACTACATTGGATCAAAATATACTTTAAATGAAGAAGAAAGCTTATTTCGTATTGTACCATAAATTCGGAAATTCGAGTTCATGTATTCGTCGAGTAATGAAGAGTTAAAATTAATATTAACTTTTGAATGAAAAGCTGAATTTATTCAACAGTAATAGCGAATCATTTACGTGTAGTACTTAACGTAACGTGTCTCGTTGTAATCACCAGAGTGGACACAGTAATTTGCTTCCATGATACGACATTACGCTCATTTTAATACAAAACAGGGACATATAGATCTGGAAGTGACTGTCTACACTATGCCGTGTATATTTTTTTAATTAATAATGTGAGTCAGTATGCGACATAATAATTTCTTACGAAAAAGACGTCCCTGATGGGAAGATACTACACCAAATTCTAAAAACGACAGCTATTCCCTATTGAAGACAAAAATAAGCAATGCGATTGATTGAAAACCCAAGAGTTATTGAGTAACAAAGACAAAAACTACAGTAGAATTGAGAACCTTCTTCGTTTTTGAGAACGTTGGTGGAATATTTACGCATATCTTGAGAAATATTTATAATTTACAATGTTCTAGTGAATTCTAGAACTCTGGTAGATCTGTATCATATCAAGTTTATAATATAATGTCATATAAGCAGATCACTGTAGAAAATAAACTTCAACACACGCACCATATAGCTGTGTTCGATATGCATAAATACGATTAAAATCCCAATGATATATTGAAACAACTAGTGTTTAAATCATAACAATTAAATAAAATATAACTTTTTTTGTAACCAAAAATACTATAAAAGCGATGAATATCATACCGATTTTTATATATTCGTCAATATACTCAATCGTTACAATTATCTGTAATTTTATTATTCTTACAAAAAAAAAAAAAAGCAACATAAAACAGAGTAAAATGGCTTAATAATATGTTAGTAATATAAATACATCATACAAATCGGTATAATAAAAACTATAAGTAAATATCTAGCTTCTATATTTCCATGTAACAGAATAAATCCAAGTGGCGTGTTCAAACTGGGCGCGATTTAATGTTCCTGAACCCGTTGTAATTTGGTAAAAACCTTCATGATGTTTGCTATAGAAGAATGGTACTTATGTTTCAACAATTAATTCATTTTAATAAATCACTAGCTGTGACCCGCGGTCGAAACCGCGTAAGTCCGTATCCCGTAGGAATATCGGTGTAAAAAGTGCCTATGTGTTATTTCAGTTGTCCAGCTATCTACGAAGCAAATTTCATTGCAATCGGTTCAGTAGTTTTTCAGACGCACGCATACATATGCATCCATCCTCACAAACTTTCGCATTTATAGTATTATTATTCGCCATTAGATGTCAGGAAGAATCATAATAAATTGGGACTACTCAAACGCAAGTAAGTTTAAGTCGATAAAACACGAATATGACATTTGCTAAAAAAAATTCCTAGCTAGATCGATCTATCGCCCCCGAAACCCCCTTTATACTAAATTTCATGAAAATCGTTATAGCCGATTCCGAGATTCCAATTATATATATACAAGAATTGCTCGTTTAAAGGTATAAGATTTTCCGTGAAATATAAGTGAGACAATTTTACTTGGGTTTTCAAAAGCAGTTGAACTTGTGGGGTTGATTCAATTAATATAATGTATGACGTTTTTTTCAAAAATCGTACCACTCCTTCCGTCTGCCTCAATAGAAACGTTTACAAAAACATCTACCGAAACGACCGAGCCGTTCTCGAGTTTTAAGCTCATAACATATTTGGCGGTTTATTTTTATTTTTATAGATGAATGTTATGGAAATTTTGCTTTATTTTTTTCACTAGCTTTCCGCTCGTGACTTTACCCGCGTTATCAAAGGATAGACACATATATAGATATCACAGGGTTTTCCTTTAGTTTCCGTCCCCCATCTGCTTTGCGGCTAAAAAATCGTCGCAAACTATCATCGTACCAAATTTAGTCCACATCGTTTCAGTCTTTAGGCATAAAAAGAGACACACAGATTTTTCATTTGTATTAATAAAAAATTATATTAATTATATAATTTACACGTTTGGAATGTATTATATAAATGATATAATGGTGGTTGTTATATACTGAAATTAATATAACAGCAATCATAGTGAGTTATCAAAGGAAAGGTGCCACTGAATATCACTGCTATAGTCAAAGCCTTTGTAGGAGTAAATTTTGCGGTCATGCTTTTAGCGCGTAAATAAATTAACTTTTGCAGAATAAACAAATTAAATATCAAATAATTGCCCACTACTTTTAATTTATACATATTTCATGATTGAAAACTCACGATTAAAGGCTACAAATTGCATAAAAATAAAAATTTTTGTTTATTTAATCAATTGTATTTAGAAATTAAACACTTTTTAACGGATTTTAAACGCGATCTATTCATTATATTATTAACCCGGCGTTTCGAACACTTTACAGCGGGCGTGGTCACGGGGAGACTGAGATGTTAAATGTCTAGAAGGTCATACAAAAATTGTTATTTGTGAACTCCAACTATTTCTCCGCAGTTGATATGTAGAGTATTTTTCCGGATGTTGGCAGTGTTTTTTTTTATGGCAGAGCAAGCAAAGGAGCAGGTGGGCCACCTGATGTTAATTGGTCACCACCGCCCATAAACACTTGCAACACTAGATGTGTTGACATATACGCTCTTTTCTTGAAGGCCCCAATGTCGTAATTGTTCGGGAGCAGCGTAGCTGGTATATCGTTCCAAAGCTTCACTGTACGCGGAAAGTATTGGTTGATAGTGTCTTAAAAATCTTTAAAATCCGTTAAAAAGTTTTCTAAATGTATAATACTCCAGTAAAATCAAACAAGAAAATACTAATCAATTGTTTTAAGATAAATAACAAATATAATAATAAATGACTTATTTCTCAATTAAAACATAATTATTATAGGGTACAAATATCTGCTATATAACTAAGATTTAAAAAGATTTAGTAACCGACGCGGAACTAGGATAGTCCTGTATTTCGGCTTACACTATCTCTTCTGAGTTGCTTGATTGCATTTCTTAAGTACTAGCACAATCCTACTAATATTATAAATGCGGAAGTTTTTAATGATGTGTGTGTGTTTGTTGCTATTTCACGCAAAAACTATTGAACCGATTGTAATGAAATTTGGTACGTAGATAGCTGGACAACAGGAATAACATATAGGAAACTTTTTATACCGATACTCCTACGGGATACGGGATTAATGTGAAACCGCGGGCGCAGCTATTATTTTATAATAGTAGTAATTAGATCCTCTCTTTGTGGTGTGCTAAGGTGCGTGAGTATAGAGTTAGGTGTGATGTAAGAATTTATGACAAATGTTATTGATATTTTCGTTATTTTATGATAATAATAATCAATAATGCCATTAATATGATGATATACAATGAATGAAATATTCTAAAAATAACTTACCCATTTCACTGAAGAGACAGTCCACACGAAAATATTAGTCAATATGAACGCATCGAATAATTAATTCGAAGGGAATTATCGAACGTTGGGCCACAGCGCCTCAGTAGGATTACAATAAAATTGGCAATGTATTTGGGACAGAATCTATATTAATATTATAAAGTTGAATAGTTTGTTTTTTTGGTTGAACGCGTTAATCCCATGAACTTTTGTTTCGATTTGAAAAATTCTTTCAGTGTTAGATAGCTCATTTATTGAAAGTCTTTAAGCTATATAACATAAGGTACTACGTGGATAAAACCATGGGGCACAGCTAGTCAGTAATATAATGACCACATACAATTAAATTTAGTACAAAATATACTTATATATGTAAATATATGTGGAATAAAAAATATATGTGGAAAATAAGCTAGGGACAAAGAGTTTAAGAAAAAAATCAGATATGAAGTTTTGTATGTAATTTTGTTTTTCTAGTTTATTTTCCATTGAACAAAGTTAACCACCGGCTGTACGCCCTTTATATATTTTATTTTTATTTGTTTTTGATCAGGGAAGAAAGCTTCTTATATTAATATAATTTGAAATATGTTCTAACTACTTAATATCATTTATATGTTTTGTTTTATTTATCACAGCAGAACGGTATAGTATGGTTTTTGTGTAAGCCAAGTATCATCGACATCTATTGAGTGTTTTTACTCAAAAGACTAGCTAACATCCATAGAACCTTATACACTTCCGCGTTTATAATATTAGTACCAGAAGTCCCTGAAAGCGTCTCCACGAATCACAGTTTAGTTTAATCAGTAGTCTACTGTTGCAATGGGAGTCCAGGTCCGGACCCCCTCCTTAAACTATTTTCTATTTAAAAAAGGGATAAACCTTTTGACTACTTCCATTCAATGAAATCCAATGTACAATACACGATTCACAGATCGAACCACGTTCAATTGATATAGCGTATTTTTATTGAGGATTATCCTTCAACTTTCATCCCACCCAATAAATATTTAACTGCTTTATGGCTTTTGTCAATTGATTTATGAATGAAAAGGTAAATGTCAGTTTTGTTTCACGGGATATCAATCAGCGTCAACGATATTCAGGTAACAATGAGAAAAATGTATGGAAAACGTTAAGGTCAATCAATACTTACCAAGGATGAAATCTATATATATAAAAACTAGCTGCGCCCCGTGGTTTCACCCGCGTAAGTCCGTATCCCGTAGGAATGTCGGGATAAAAAGTTGCCTATATTTTATTCCAGTTGTCCAGCTGTCTACGTACCAAATTTCATTGCAATCGGTTCAGTAGTTTTTGCGTGAAAGAGTAACAAACACACACACATCCTAACAAACTATCACATTTATAATATTAGTAGGATGAATTCCTATTCCCCTTTGTCACGGCATCACGAGTGAACGGCGGGACCGATTTCTAAGATTCTTTCACCATTAGAAAACTGCAATTACAGTGAGTGACATAGGCTGTATATGTACCACGGGTGAAACCGGGGCGACCAGCTAGTAAGTTATAAGAAAGTCTTATTCAATATTTTTTATAATTAATAATTGAATCGTTCTTCTTACCTGATCCTTATTTATCATAAGTATGTCGGTACATAGGTACGATGTATAACTCTTTTTAATACGCTTATAGTCACTTGTATGTTTGTATATTTGTATGTAACTGACTCCCATACACTCGTTAACCCTTATCAAGCATCGATGACAATACTATAATTTCATGCGTTTATCTTGTAATCCTGGTTAGGAGCGCCAGTATTAAATAATTTACGTATACTCTATATAAGAGCAAGTGAGATGATTCAATTGATAGTACTATCAATGAATGCTAGCATTTTAGCGTGTTTTTTAGTTTTTAAAACTCCATAGGTTATGATTCTTTGTAGGAACTGTAAACTGGAATATCTCGGCGAGCTTGGCAGATGTGATTTAGATTTACAGACCATGTCATCAGCTTTCAGATGAGACAGTGGTGTAAAAAGAAATATATATATCTACTCCGAAACAACCTGGCTTCAAAAGGGGATAAGACATTATTTCACCAGAACAACTCAACTTGTAATGATGTATGGAAAACTAATTTTAATGAATAATGATTAACGAAAAACCAGTCTTTCTTTCCGTAATGATAGCTTGGCTTACAATACATGATATTCCAGATAAATTCCACGTAAACTATTAAATTAAAACGAAATAAAATAATTGTATTTGTGGTTACCCGCAATGACAATATTTAATCAAATAAATTTAACCTGGTTCAAAGTATAGGAGAAAGGAGTTTAATTATGAAAGATTTGATTGTAAATTTTATACTTTTGAATACCTACAATATAAATATTAAGTCTTGTGTCCTCATTGGGGTATAGAAAGATTTAGTTCTTATATCAAATACTTGCTTTATTGATCGATTTTCTGATCGCTCAAATAGTAAATGCAAAGAACGCAGTATAAAAAAAACTCGGTATGTATGTAAGATTTTGTATGTGGTAGTCGAGCACGTTTCGGCACGAATTGTGAAATCTTACCAATCCTTTCTTAATCCCAATTTAAAGTCGGCAATCCATTTGTAGAGGCGTAAGGTCTGCAATGGACCTTATGCCTCTTCAAATGTTCAAAATAGTCATGGGTGGTGGTAGCGCTTACCATCAGGCGTCCCACCAGCTCCATTGCCGACTGTGACATAAAAAAAAAAACATTTTTTAAGATCAAAGCGTTAAATTAATTATTATGATTATAATCATTGTGTCTACTTTAAGACGTTTACCAACCCGCACTTAGTCAGCGTAGTAGACTATCACCTAAAGCACAGAATAGAAAGGAACTTTCATAGGAATCCTATGTATGCAGTAGAAAAAAAAAAGAGATGACGATGATGATGACAAGAAAAATACCACAATATATTATTGGCTGGTTTTAGAGTCAAGTTGAACGTCAGTGCTGACAACCAAAACGTATGAACCTCTAACAAGCAATTTACAATAAGCCGTAGATATTACCATGTGCACTGTGCAGTGTATTTAGGTTCATACGTTTGTCTGTCAGCACCCACGGTCAGCGTGACACTAAAAACAGTAATAACGATGCCCGCTGACGGTGCTGCCAGTGCTGACAGCGAATGATACTGAACCTCTATGAAGCATTTTCAAATAAGGTGTATCAGTATATGCTGTGCACATAAAGCTTCATACGTTTGGCTGTCAGTGCCGATGGTCAGCACGCGGTCAGCGTAGCACTATAACCAGTCTTACAATTCCCATGACGGACTGATAGACATTGACAAGTCTATGTTAAAATTTCTGAATGAAATGGATGAACGCAACAACAGCTGCGGCTTTTCACTTAAACCATACAATATTTTTAGTGAACACGCAATTTGGGTGTGGAAATTTCGAATAAAACGGATAATTTACTTCAAGGTTAGCACGTAACAGCATTGTTTTAAATTAATATTATGTTTTTGAAGCTTATGCGATTCTAGAAAAAAATCTTGAGCTTAATAAAAGAACCAAAAGATGAAATTATGTATGTATGTTACATGTATTAGTTGTACCATATTTGAGAACGGGTTTTTTATGTTTACGTTATGTATTTATGTATTAATAACAAAGAGATTGTCTTAATTATATCAATAAGCACAGATAAAATGTGTACTAAAATAAATTATTAATATAAATTAACAAATGCGGTTGAGTCTCTTGATATTGCTAATAAATTTTTCACTGGGGTTGGGCAGGACCTTGCAAATAAAATATTAGAAACTATTAACAAAACTGAGGACGAACTTACCAGAATCGTGGTGAATAAGAATGGGCCGCTCTGCTCTATGGCATTTTTACCAACAGACGTATGTGAAGTTAATAATATTATTCACTCAATGAAAAAAAATAGTGCACCGGGATGGGACGGCTTGTCTACTAACATACTGCAAAAGTTCTCCCAAATTTTAGTCGACCCAATAACCTTTCTATGCAATCTTAGTCTTAGTTCTGGTATTTTTCCGTCCTGTTTAAAAAAATCAATTATTGTCCCAATCTTCAAGTCAGGCACAACTACAGACCCTTCTAATTACAGACCAATATCCTTACTACCGAGTATCTCTAAGATCTTAGAAAAAGTTGTTACCAAAAGATTGACTGATTTCCTAAATCAAAATATAATAATTTCACAACACCAATTTGGGTTTCGTCCTGGAGTCTCAACAGAGGACGCTACTCTTAGACTAACCGAACTTATAACTTCATATCTTGATCGAGGAGAGAAGTGCCTTGGAGTATTCTTGGATCTTTAAAAGGCATTTGATACTGTCTCGACTAGTATCCTTATTGCTAAATTGCAAAATATTGGCGTTAGAGGTGTACCCTTGAAATGGTTCCAGGACTACCTTAGTAATAGATCCCAATCTGTTAAAGTAGATGGCCACGTAACCAGTGAGGCTCCCAGTTCGCGATACGGCATTCCTCAAGGAAGTACGATCGCGCCAATTTTATTTTTGATTTACGTTAACCCTCTGTGCATGATGCAGATACCACATGCTGACATTACCATGTTCGCTGACGACACCGTTATTTTGTTCCACCACAGAAACTGGCGTGACGTCAAAATAGCTACAGAGGCAGGCTTATCAATGACTTCTAAATGGCTTGAAGACAATCTCCTCTCGCTCAACACCAGAAAATCCAACTTCATGTGTTTCGTAAAAACAAAAACCAGCCTACCTAATAATGATTTTTTAATTAAACAACATACCCATCCTTGTAACAGACATGACCTTGACATCAGCAATTGTGATTGTTTAAATTTAACGCGGGTAGAGCATTGTAAATACCTAGGCATTCTAATAGACCATAACCTACGATGGATACCACAAGCGAACAACCTAACGACAAAAATGCGTCGTCTGGTGTATATTTTCAAGACACTTAATGCCGCTGCCAACAAGAACATCTTAATACTAGTTTACAAAGCACTGTGCGAAAGCTTACTCCGCTACTGTGTATGCACTTGGGGTGGTATGGCAAAAACGCATTTAATTCAAGTTGAGCGAGCCCAACGTTGCCTCATAAAAGTTGCCTTGAAAGTACCATTTAGATATCCCACCACTAAACTTCTTAAAGAGGCACAATTGCTTAATGTACGTAAAATATATGTATTGAGTCTTCTGCAGAGATACCACTCCAATACTGTACCCGCCCTCCAAGTAGTGAACAAACGGACTGACAGATGCCCAGTACCCGCAGTAAAAAGTAAATTTGCCTGTAAATCATATAGCGTAACCGCTCCTCGTATTTACAACAAGTTAATGAATAAAAATAAAGTAAAAAAGGTCAATAGGAACGCTTTCAAAAAAACCGTTATAGCATGGCTCGACGAATATGATTACGATAGCTTGGAAAATCTCATAATCTCACCAGTTTCATAAATCAATTATATGCTGTCACTTCTTATTTTATTTTACTCAGCTAAATCATAATCTCTCATACACACTCTCTCATATGTATATATATATATATATATAATTTTATTATTCCATAGAAAAATTAACACATAAACACACACACACACACACACACACACACACACACACACACGCACGCACGCACGCACACTCAGACACACTCTCAACATTCATAGGGTTGGCTTCCCCCCTTTTTGCTCTTTTTGCTTTTATATAACAATTTTTTAGTTTAAGTTTAATTTTTTTTTTTCTAAACGTTTAAAATTTTTTTACCTACAAGTGTATAATGAGCAGGGAAGGGACTGGCTCTCTTAACACAGGTTATACCTAGCAAGAGGGTCAGAGCCTCTCAATCAATTTGTACAAATATCAAGTAGAAATAAAGATTTATTATTATTATTATAATAATTTTTCTAGGTTACTAATATGATTATAGTAATAATAGAATAGAATCTGATATTTAAGATAATGACAGTTATTAATAAGATTTTGTTTATAATACGAAGTTGGCAATAGGTATATTGTCATACAATAGGTTGTAATAAGAAATTATAACCAAATATAATAAGTTTTGTTTATTTTGAGTTCAGTACGGCGGGTTTTTTTTTTTCATAAATAGATTTCTGTACACAAATAATTATAATTTATAAATTTCTTTATGAACTTCTTTTTTTACCAATATATTATGTCGATGTATCAGTAATGCTACAGTAGAGTTTATATAAAATGTCCAAATTCATCATATTATATACTTAATACCAACAAAATTCTAGTCCAAAGGAATAAGGCATCCATATATTAGCATGTACATTCAAATGCATGGTTTTTTGCTAAACAATAAATGGCATCTGACTTTATCTCATTTGCCCCTCTGATACAAAGGATTTATGGATTTATCCCAGCGTAGTCCATTGAAAAGTTACATAGAGGGATGTGTTTCTCAGAGGACGTAATTCAATTGATATTAATAAATATAATTGTCCACTGATAAAAACTCTCAGGCTTAAAAAATTTAATATTTCGATGAACTTAGCTAGTTTTTAAAGTCGTCTCCCCGTGACCACGCTCGCTGTAAAATGTTCGAAACGTCGGTTTAATTAATATTATGAATAAATCGCGTTTGAAATCCCTAAAAAAGTCTTTAATTTCTTGCTTCATAAAACCAAATAATAGAAGATGCGGCATCCATTATTTCATTAAGAAAACTCCTGACACGTACCGTTTTTATATGCTCCATACGGCGAGCTGGAAAACTTTGAATCCGATAGCGTTTCGTTTTGTTTTTATGGCCTTTACGCGTTTGCAAACTTAGTTTATGCCGACTGGTGCTTCCTTCACTTTCGATTCACAAATCTCATAATAACTTCGAATTGATTATTGCATTCTTTTGCAATACATCGGATCGATATATAGCGAATAGCTCCACTGTCTTTCGCTATACTATGTATACGTATATTTCCCTATATTCATATAGAACAGTTGAATTGGGCTTCCGATATGATTGGTTAGGTTAGATTATATATACATTCAGTACTACTCAGTAGTAGTAGGTTAGATAGACACTCAGTTGTTTGGGAAAAACAAATTCTCGATATAACAAACTCTGTTCTGCCTTACTCTTATCATTTAGGGGTATGAAAAATAGATGTTGGCCGATTCTCATGGATACCGGGTAAGCACAAAAAAATTCATCAAAATCGGTCAAGCCGCTTCGGAGGAGTATGGCAACGAAAACTGTGACACGAGAATTTTATATATATAGACTAGCTGCGCCCCGCGGTTTCACCCGCGTAAGTCCGTATCCCGTAGGAATATCGGGATAAAAAATAGATGTTGGCCGATTCTCAGACCTACCCAATATGCTTACCAAATTTCAGAGGAATCGGTCAAGCCGTTTCGGAGGAGTATGGCAACGAAAACAGTGACACGAGAATTTTATATATATAGATTTATAGAGAGGTTCTATGTAAATACAAATAAAAGGTAATTAGATTGTCAGAGACAAATCAAAAACAGACAAGTATCATTAAAGTCTTCGTGATTATGGGTAGAAGTGCACCTTTACAGTCCTTTTACTAAACCCTTTATGAATGCTGCGTAATTACTCATCACATATTTACTGCATACGACATTTGTACAATAATATTATTAATTTAAACATAACTTGCTGTTTGTCTGTTAACGTTATGTTAAATACCAACTCCTGTGAAATAAATACGTTTGATTTAGAAGAGTAGGAGAAACATGTGAAATAGCTGCTAAAGAAAAATCATTATTGAAAACATTTCAAAATTTTAAGCTGCTTATTTTTAATTTAATCAAAATTTTCTACTTGGAACTGTTTTCTTGCTTTTCCAATATTAAGGTTTCATTGATCTTTAAAAATCATCGAAATTTAACATTTCGTAAGCGCCAAATGACATCATTTATACTACCTAGCGGACCGCTCCGGCTTCACCGTCAGTAATTTTTTCTTTTACAAAAACGACTCATTTTCAACCGACTTATAACTAACTTCTTGAAAGCGGTTCTGATTTTTGTTATAAATAATTGTCTTTTTTATAGATAGGCATACATTTTTGCTAGTTTAGATTATAAAATATAAAATGTGTGTATTTATGTATCATATTAGTCTAAAATCTTATTAGTATAAAAAAACACAGGTTTTCATATACATACGTGGCCAATATAAATCCCCATAAAGTGCTGTCAAATTAATAAATTCTCTAAGTGAACACATTACGTGCGTGCTTCCACGTTAGAAGTAGGTAAATCAGGGTGGAAGTGACAGGCGCGCCTTTAATGAAACACTTTTATGGTGTACGTGAGTATGACGATTTTTTCGTTCACGATATCGTTAGATGTGAAAGCGCCTATAAAGTTCGTGTGTGTCAAAATGAGAAACCAAATGCGATCAGATCAGTTTGACGAAATTACGCGCATATGCAAGGCATTGGCAAGGTAATATTCGGTTGCATATCAAAAATTGTTTATTTTAATCATTATATATTTCAAGGTTTATAACAATTTGTAGGCTTGATGACATGCAGTTATCATTAATAAAGGTTAATATATGTAAATATGACACTATATAGTATAAAACAAAGTCGCTTTCTCTGTCTGTCCCTACGTATTACCTTTAACGTAACGGATTTTAATTAATAGAGTGATTCAAGAGGAATGTTTATATGTATAATAACATCTATTAAATTTATCCGAATTTAACGCTTGCAAAGCCACGGGCAAAAGCTAGTTCAATATAAAAATACCTACGAAGTAAACTAGTAAATTATTTTCATGACTACCGCAACCTAATTACAGTCCACGCGAAGCAGGAATGATAGAGTTATAATTGATCAATTAAGCATAAGTCAAACATAACGACAATTAGTCGTGTCGTAAGCTATAAATGTTATGAAAAGGGGAAAAATTCAGCGAGCTTTCGTCCATAACCTAATTCAGGCAGTTGACGGTGTTTTGAAATGGGTTTTATAATCCGATTGCGTTGTTAGCATGCGTTCTATAATTTGCTCTTCGCTCATAATATGTCGTGTCATTTTGCAATTTTGTGTTTTACAGGAGACGACATTTTCAAATTTATAAGCAAATATTTATGAATCTACAATGTCTATAGTATAGGCAATTATGGTGTCCTCGATTTTTAGATTGAGAAAAATAGTAAGTGAGCATACTTAATCAAATAGTGTTTTTAATATTTTTTTAACCAAGTTTTTATACATTTTTTTTTTTTCATTATTTTAATAATACAGATATATATGTGTGCGTGTCTATGTATCTGTGGTATTTTTTATATACAGAACAATAGCAGAGTTTTAGCACGTAGAATTAATTGTATTATCTTCAAATGAGTTAAATATTTGTTTAATTAAATTAAATTAGCCACACAAATATTAATTAAAGAACTTAATACTAATGATTACCTTTAATAAAGGGCAACTCAAGACAATTTCTCATAGCCTAACTTTGAGAACTCATAGCCTAATTTACTTCTCAACTATTTTTATCTATGTAAGTCTGCCATTGTTCCAAACACACTATCATATTTCCTTCTTCATTGAATTACTCGGTATCATACTTTAAATATTCGATCCGAATATTCAGCCCATTTTCTTTTCCTCACCCTTCCCAATACATCCCTTCTTTGTTCGACAATCCGTTCCTTGTACTTTACCACATAAAAGCGGGCAGCGCACCCACAGAGGTACCTGCGAATGTTCAAGGACGGTGGTGATCGCTTACCATAATGCGAACCACCAGCTTAGAAGCTCGCTATAACATAAGAAACTCCAATTGCATTGTAAGCTTTACCAAGCATGTGGCTAATGCACAAACTTTTCCACATCATGAATAATATCCTACAGCATTACCGTATCCCGGGTCTGCGGGTATAAATCACGTCAAAACGTCGCCTTTCAAGGGGTCACATGGCTGTTGTAATTTAAAACATGGGTGTAGTGTAAACTAGACTTAGATTAACCGATTGTGTGTTTGGGTATTATACTGTGTAATTAGGTGGTTGTAAAATAGGCGTAATAAATCGTCCGATTTTTTTACATATTATTTGCATCATATTGTTTTTAACAATGTATTACTTTTTATTAATTGTATAAGCCAAATATTCAAAAAATTGAAGGAGAAATATCTCTCCTGTTTAGGATTTCGTAAGAAAATCTTGATGTTATTATTTACATTTCAAAATAAATTTTAAGCAAAATATTGCTGTATACTATAATGTTGCATTCAAATAATCTCGTCTCACGGAAGACACCAGCTTTAAACAAAGATCTTCTAGTCGTTTCTACAAGTGGGAAGTTGAAACAAAAACAATAAAAAAAAAACAGTCGAATTGAGAACCCTTATTTTTTAAGTCAATTGAAATATCATAACAGTCATTTCATTAAATAAATTTAAAATAATATTAGATCATTTCAACACAAAAATCCAAAATACTATAAATATCAAATAATAATAACAACAGAGCCATTACAGAACTGATAATTGGACAAACGAATCTCGCTGTCACACATTCTCACAAAGAAAAACAACAAAAAATATGTAGGCAAATATAATAAAATTTCACGAAGAAATTGGCGATCCAATATCGAAGTTTTCAAAAGAATTCTCATACAAAATCCGCCGTATTTTATAATTCCACATAATCCCCGAACTCTGAGGTCCATTGATAGGAACACAACGACTGCAGAGCTGCTCTTTTATATGCAGAAAAACCTTTCTAAAACCTAACTCTAAAATTAAAAGCTATAAGCATTAATGAAACGAGATTTTATTCAGGTCTTGCGTTTCCTTTTCAATGGATTTTTTTGTAGGTTATACTTGCAATTTTAGTAAAATTAAGTAGTGGTAAAATAAACCAACATCACTTGAAATGTGTCAAATTAAATCATAATAAAATTAAATTGAAAGAAAAATCTAGAAGTTCGCGTAAGTTAAGTGCAAGGAAGATAGCAATATTTTTAATATTTATATTATTCTAGATAATTTTAAAACTCTAAGGTTCGCACCTTATTCTTGATATCTTTTAAGTTTCAAATAGTCTTTGGGTGGTTGCCACGCCGTCTTAAAGCAGTAACAATTCCAGTGTGGGAAAGCGATGACGCTAGACGATGTAATTTTTCCATACTATTAATATAATAGGTCGACCCACACACTGGACAAAGATCAGGAGGCAGAATGATATATTTAAACTTAGCAGAGTCGCGAACGCCGCTATTATAATTTAACACTTAGTGACATCAGTCCCTTGTCACATCTGAGTGAGACATTGTCTGCAAAGCACGTCTCCACGTTCGGGACGTCAAATTATACACGTCTGATGTTCTTCACAAAGGAACTATATTAAAGGAATACAGCTGATTCGACGGAAGACGCATGTCGGTTTGCTCTTTTATATCTTACTAGCTGTGCCACGGTTTCACCCGCGTAAATTCGTATCCCGTAGGAATATCTGGATAAAAAGTTGCCTATATGTTATTCCAGCCAGCTGTCTACGTACCAAATTGCATTGCTATCGGTTCAGTAGTTTTTGCGTGAAAGAGTAACAAACACTCTCACATGCTCAAACTTTCGCATTTATAATATTAGTAGAAAGTAGGATAGTAGGCTAGGATAGGATAAGATTTGTGTAGTTTATATCTATAGAAAATATGGTTGAGTATGAAATAGTTCTTTATAATACCTTAGCTTCGCGCGTGTAGTTAACGGAAATTCCTATGGAAATTAAATGTTTCCCCGCGGTAAAAACTAACAGGTGTCCGTCACTGTCTAGTCTCGCGACCTCCAGACGCAAAAATCATAGCAGTATTGCGACTTGAAGAAAAGACAAACTTATAAGCAAACACACATTCGCATTTATGATATTAGTAATGATACTCCGAAACTAACTTTCGATCAATTAGAATGAAGAATATATAACCTTATATATATAACCTTCGTCTGAAAATAAAATTTGAAATCTGAAATGAGTCAGATTCTATGGCATAGACTCAAACTTCAGGGCTACAGCTGATATTATGTAAAAGTACATTATATCCTATAAGTATTAAACATACAAAATTTGCATTAGCTTCACATGTTAAGTAAACTTCTCAGTTCCCTTGTATGGTTGCCTTATACTAATCTAAACGTTTCCTGAACCTATCCGAATAATTTCTTAACGCATACAAGAATTTTTACTTTTAACTCGATTTCAACACTGGTAACGCCAATATTATTAAAATAGTGAATAAAAATTAAATATTTATTATTTTGTGGTGTAATCCAACTACCCTCCTTACACGCGAGCACAACCAATCACCGCACGCTTTTGAAGCAACCGCAACGTCCCTATTGGACGTAGTGACACATATACGTCACATACAGTCTGCATCGATCTTCCGTGACAATCGGATCTCAATAACCGCCGGAGTGCCTTCACGTGGCCTCTAGACATTTCGTGTATAATTCGCATACTGCCGGAGAGCCTTTATGAGGCTTTCTTGTCACCGCATCAATCGAAGAGATCTTTCATAAAGATCGTAACCCGCAACCGCCGGAGAACCTCCACGAGGTTCTCTAGATATCTCAGGCAATATGCTAGTGTAACCGCCTTCCCATTCGGTCGCGCTGAACCGCCGCGTGTGGGTGTGTGGAGTGAAGGACTGGATGTGGTCTGCCTGGCCCGAACTGGAGGACCCTTGACCGCGTGGTGCTGTGCCGCGTGCTTGCTTGGACGCTACTCCCTCAGACGAGGTATGTGCCGTGTGTTCCCGTCTTTTCCTATTTCGCTACACCACGTAGATTAAGTTTTACAGTCCGCTTAATATCGAAATTAATATGTATTGGCGCGACCAAACACAAACTTCGGTTTTACCTCGAAATATTTCTCACATAACTAATCATTACACAATGGATCTTATACTATCTGGATACGTAAATTCGTTAAAAGTAAAGATAAAAAATAAATTCGCTTGACAACAAAACTCTTACCCAATTAAAGGGTAATATTATTACCCCAATTGTATATTTAGCTCAACTCACGTTACAATTTATTTTGTCCTAATTAAATAATTTAAATTAATTGACCACTAAATGTCCGCTCGGCTCTAATTATGAATTACGTTAGCGCACTATATTCTAGTTATATATAGTAACGAATTTGATTCAAAGATTAAATTAATATTTAATTAAGGTGTGTGGCTAGAACTACTGTTAATATTATTTGTGGATAAGGCTATTGAATGTTATTCGTTGTGTTGATACAATTTTATATTATTATACAACTATACATGAAATTTGAGGGCTGTTAGCCATTCAATTTGATCATTAGTTAACCGATTTTAATTATCAAGATAAATCTTCTGTAATGAATAGGTAATGTTAAAGTGATTGTTTTAAAAAATTGAAGAAATTGCTTTTTAGAGTTCCATACCTAAAGAGTATGACGGGTATCTATTACTAAGACTACGCTGTCCGTCTGTCTGACTGTCTGTTTGTCTGGCTGTGCATCCGTCTGTCACCACCTCGTATATCATGAAGCGTGATGGTTAGACAGTTGAAATGTTCACAAATGATGTATTTAAATTGACTCTATAAAAACAAATAAAAAATCGAGGTTAAGCAACGGTTGCCACGGTCATTCATAGGATGGGTCAAAAGAATCTTTTTGCAGTTAAACCCTTAGGGTCGAGACTCCTAATCGTTCTTGACCGATTTTTTATGATATCCAATTCAAAACGACATTTCGAGACACTTTTCAACTCGTAACATAACAACAATAAAATATTTAATTTTGAAATGCTTTAAATCTAGAAATTAAAAACTTTTTAACGGATTTTAAACGCGATTTATTCATTACATTATTAACCCGACGTTTCGAACACTTTACAGCGAGCGTGGTCACGGGGAGGCCAGTCTCCCATCCGTTAAAAAGTTTATAATTTCTAAATGTATAATACTCGCGTAAAATCAAACAAGAAAATACTATGCTTTAAATCTGAAAGACTGAAAAGGCGTTTGAACAAACAAGAAATACATTAATCTATAATTACATTAAATAAAAAGCCAGTTACGTTCAATAATTTTAAAATAATGCTTCTCAGAAATACGAGAACAGAGCGTGCACGTCTATTTCTAGATACCAGGACGTACGGGAATTTGAGCTATATCCTTATTATATGTATGACACAAAATACTTTAACATTGTGTCATAAAGTGCACATAAAGCTTGCTGATGTAAAATATTCTTCAAATTATATCGACAGAAACATTTGTGCGTTTCTTGAAACTTTAGAATATCAGCAGAATACGACCAACTAGCTGCGCCCCGCGGTTTCACCTGCGTTGTGTCATAGGAATATCGGGATAAAAAGTTGCCTATGTGTTATTCTAGTGACAACTAGAATAGCTATGTAAGTACCAGATTTCATTGCAATCGATTCAGCAGTTTTTGTGTGAAAGAGTAACAAACATTAACACGTCCTTGCAAACTTTAACATTTATAATATTACTAGGAGTAGGATTAGTAGGATATCAAAGTTGAATAACAATACTCATATAAAACCAGAAAATAAAGAGCCTTACGTTCAGTACATGGCTAACCCATTAGCGATACAACAAAGAGGTCTAGGATTTCGTGTAGTTTGAAAGTCATGTATACATTGCCTGCTTTACCTTTAAATAAAATACCTATGCTATGTTTTCTTCTTTTTTTTTATTTTTTTTTTATGGCAGAGCAAGTAAAGGAGCAGGTGGGCCACCTGATGTTAAGTGGTCACCACCGCCCATAAACATTTGCAACACTAGAGGTGTTACAAGTGCTTTGCCGGCCTTTCAGTGACATATACGCTCTTTTCTTGAAGGCCCCAATGTCGTAATTGTTCACGTCGTACATGGTCTTGTATTGCTTATATCCATAAATGCAAGATTCAACAAAATACTATTTCTACTGAACTAGTAGTTACCAAGGTTAACGCGTTGAAACAAACAAACATACGTTTTTTGTTAGTCTGTTGCATACAGTATAAACTAATAAGACGCTATTCACGGCACCAAAAATGTTATTGGCAGAAGGTCTAAAGATTTAAAATCTTTATCTCTATACTATAAAAGCGAAAGTTGCGAAAAGCTAAGAAAATTGTCTGTATGTGTGTCGTTTCTTTAAGCCTAAATTTCTAAGCCCATAGGAGGAAATTGGTATGAAGATAGTTTGAGACCTGAGGAAAGCCATACGATAGTTTATATTCCGGAAATACCACAGGAACAAGCATAATGCAGGTGAAACCTTCCTGGGTTGCACGCCATTATATATATAATACTAGCTGTAACCCGAGGCATCATTCGCACGTTACCCGGCCAAAAAGTAGCCTATGTGCTAATCCAGACTATAATCTAACACTGTACCACTTTTTTGCTTTTTTTGTTTTTTTTTTCTTATGTCACTGTCGGCAATGGAGCTGGTGGGTCACCTAAGCGATACCACCGCTCATGAACATTTGGAGAGGCGTTAGGTCGTTTGCAGACCTTACGTCTCTATAAATTGATTGCCGACTTAAAACCACATTTCATACAGATACGATAAGCTGTATTCACCTGAAAGATTAACAAACATCCATCTGTACTTACAAATTTTCGCGTTTATAATTTCAGCTAGATAGGATTTTACACTCCAATAATGAGAACATATTTTCATTCACATTTTAACTAGCTGCAAAAGAAAGAGGAATACTTAGTCTTATCGAAGGCCAACTTTGTCGTTAAGTCTAGTAGTCGTGGAGTAACGAAATACATTGCACCGTACGTTTATATGAAACCGCTCAAGCAGTTTCTGTCACGTTACAAAATAATTTATTATTGAACTCGGTACTTTTATATTTTCTCTGCGTTGAAATTAATTAATTTTAAAAGCATACATGCTCGCTGAGCATGACGTCCATACCAGCATATTGTAATGTACTAGGATATTATAAATGCGAAAGAAAAACATAGCACCGATTTAGATAACATTTTAAACATACTTATATTGTTTGATACATAAAGGCCATAGGAAATTTTTATCATGAAAATCTCAATGGAATCTCACTATGTGGGAAGAAGATTGACTATCATTTCCCTTACTACCCAGGCAGTAGGTTAATAATAAACAATAAACAATAAAATAGGTTATAGCAATGATACTGAATCGCATGCCATGTCTATTCCCTGTATTATTGATAGTATAAACATCACAGGCGTAGCCTAATATACCCTTATGTTTATAAATAAAATGAAATGAATGTGTATTATTTTTATTTGAATTGATTTTGGGTTAACGGGGGATTGAACCCTCGATCCCCTGGTTAAACCCACGATAAAAATAAAATGATGTTGTTTCTCAATTTTGTTTGATTCCCATATTTTAATTGGCTGTTTCAAACGATGGTATATCTGTATAGTTTAACCCCTGCTCGTGTTGCTAATTATATAGAAGGTTCACATGAAAGCCCCGATTCTAGAATCTTCACCTTTTTAAATTGAAAGGAATTACATCGTTCCCAATAAATATTCAAATAACTTCGACTTAATTACTCGTAAAGGCAATTATAATCCTGGACCCTAGCAACTATCTGTTGTAACGCTACGCAAGTCAGATAAAATGAATTTAGCTGCTAGATTTAAGGCTAATTAAGGCTCTGTTAGGCAATTTACATTAACGTAGTGGCAATAATGGTCTATAAATGTCAGAGAGTAAGATAATATTCTTAAGATTTCAGGATTCGTTGGCGCAGTGCGAACAACAATTTGGAATTAGTAAATTGTTTTACAGACGATCTCGGAATACTAATTGGAATGAGTGTGGGAGTCGAGAGCGCTGCGGCATGAATGCGAACAGCTCGCACTGGTTAAGGTACCACAAATACGGAAGACCGTATCCTTTCTTCTCCAATCCTTTCCCATACCCTTTCTAGGCCACTCTTTCATTTCCATCGTCATCATCATCAGCCCATACACGTTCCCACTGCTGGGACACAGGCCTCCTATGAGGGTTGAGGCCATAATCCACCACGCTGGCCAAGTGCGGGTTGGCAGATGTCACATGTCGTCGAACTTTTGATTCTTGATTCCATCGTCAATCCTCTCCTTATAGCTCTCCATCAAGTGAACTATGCTGAAAGAAAGAAAGAAAGAGAAAGAAAAAACATTTATTTGGCGACATGAAACACAAAACACATATGAAATAAAAAATAATAAAATAAACAACTAAAACAAAAGTAAATAATAATAGAAAAGAAAAAAAGTACAACAATAGCGTGTCCCACAGTACCGCCAAAAAGGATCTAGTTCAGCTTGTGCCAGGCGTTGGCCTGGCGCTGGTTTTCAACTAGATCCTAAGTTGTTCCGACTCACGGATGCAAAACGACGCATATATAAATAATACTAAAAAATAGTGTGTACTTAAATAAGATAAACATTTATATATATACATACATAAATATCCACATGCAGCAATAAATACATAAATTACTTAAACATAGACTCATATTAAAAATATTAATAATTATTGACATACAGAAAAAAAAGTGCTGCTCAGTTACACGCTATTACATAAAAAAGTAGCATGTTACTTGATTTGTAAAACAAGTGATGTATGAACAGAAATTTACGTCACCTTGTAAAAAATACCAATAAGTCAAATAAAGTGAAATGTATCCTTCTTATATCCCAAAAGGTAACATGATCTAACAAATAATATTCTAACAAAAATTATATTTACCTTTTGGTTCGCTATAGTTAGATTGTTAGTTTTTGAATTTACAGTGGTAACAAATTTTTAATCTACAATGGAATAATTACAAAAAAATCGATTTCGGTTCCATACAAATGTAAAACATATGTCTACCCATCCCAGAAATACATAATCTCTGGCAATTTTATTGTATCATGAGATACAAATCTGGTGGCAGGCGGACGGACAGAGATATAGACAGACAGACGCTGTATCCATAATGCAAATAAAATAAACACGCATTAAAAACGCTCAATGTGAACGCAAAACAATATTTCGCGACAGAACAAATTTGGCGCTAACACCAATAAAAGTTCTCTCGAGAAAATGAAATTTGTTGCATTGAATTGGTTGCAACTTACGCTCCGTGAAAAATATCCCGTTTACAGAACACGTGCTGTATATATTCTAGTGTGAATGTATCGTTTTTATTATCTCCACATTGCGAGGTGTACTTGCTTACACTTGTACCGATGGTGGCCAAAGTATGGACAGAATTCAATTTTAGAAACGAGGATTCTTGCAGTTTGTATTGAACTCAAACTCAAACATTATTCAATTAGAGTTTCATTAGAAGCGTTTTCGAATCGTCATATGTCAGTCAGTTTCTGCAGAAAAGAGCCGGAGAGAGTGGAAAAAAATCTGTGGATTCTTTTTAAAATTATAACAATATAACGACGTTATACATTTAAAATAATCATACCAGAGAACTTACCAGTTCTTAAGCAACAATATTCCACGGATCTTCCATAAATTCATTAATACCATAGTAGCTCTAGAACTTTTTTAGCAAAATTGTGAAATTTAGTCCTACTAAACTTTTTGATGCTGTATTACGGTATTGATATAGAAACGATCTTTGGATTTAATATTAAAACCTAAAAGTTACTCTTACATCGATTTTTTTGCACAAAAGCTTACTAAAAATAATGAAACGGTTTAAAAGGCAGTCTGAAAGACCTTCTAGGGTTGCGAGTTGTATTGATAATATTATCTTCTGAAGCTTCAATTCCATTACCTAATCAATTAAGAATAAAAAACTCAAAATGCAATAAATACAAGCAATTGCTTTATTGGCGACCATATAAATACATCTATATCAAACAATGTATTGAAAAGTTACTCAATATTGCTTCGGTGTTATCTTTGAATATAAAGTTAACGTAAAAACAAATAACAGATACAAAGCATACCGCCTGTTACTTAAAGCAGGAAACTTTTCACATCATATTTCTGAGAAACTCTAGCCTTTGTAAAGTCACTGCAAATTAATAAAGAAATACCGTTCAAAGTTTCGCTATAATTCATAAGTTTTATAAAAATATTTACTTACATTCTATTAATAGTACATAATAATAAAAAACTGCCAGTTTCCTTTTTCTCACCCTTCCTAGTCCATTCCTTCTTCTCAGTCAGTCCTCACCTTATCTCCTTACCTTACCTCTTAAAAGCGGGCAGCGCATTTGCAGATGCACTACCTCTGTGAATGTTAATAGACTGGTGAACACTTACCATCAGGCGAACCACCAGCTCAGTTGCCCGCTATGACATAAAACAGTGCAGTAAAATGTTCTTACAAGCATAATTCATATATATCGTAAACATATATCAATCCGTTTAGAAATTAAAAACTTTTTAACGGATTTTAAACGCGATTTATACATTACATTATATTGCGAGCGTGGTCACGGGAGACTGTCTCCCCGTCCCACGCTCGCTCTAAAGTGTTCGAAACGTCGGGTTAATAATATAATGAATAAATCGCGTTTAAAATCCGTTAAAAAGTTTTTTATTTCTAAATGTATAATACTCTCCTAAAATCAAACACAAGAAAATACTATATATCAAGCCGTTTAATAATATCGTATCGATTACAGTAAGAGGTACATAAAGCTCCACAGAGTATTCATCAGCCAGTACTATTTATATGTGCTCTAAGGCGGGCACAATAAAGTTTGATTGGATACTCGTTGCTATCGCTCGCTACAGCACCTCACCTCGTATGGCTGCTCTGTGGTAAGTAATATGAATATTAAATAACGAGTAAGTTTTTTTATTGTAGAATAAGGTGCGCCACTTGATGGTTTCCACCGTTCATAGACCCTAGCAATACCTATATATATTCACAGACACTGCTTTCTTGAAGGCCGCTGTCATATCTGTCGTATATTTTGACATCCACCACTGCCAACCGCCACCGAACTCCGCAGAATGAAAAATTTTATTGCAATGCAAAGCTAATGAAGTGGACGATAGGAGAGTATAGTTAATAATTTCGTTATATATTTCGTATATTTTTCGTTATATTTTTGTATGAAATCTCAGTATCTTAAAAATATTCTTAATAATAATGACATCCTTAGTAAAATCATTGTAACTGATCGTTACTGAAAAAATCGGGGTTCGAGACCGCAGGAAACAAATTGTTTTTCAATTTATATGCACATGTGGATAACATCATCACTGCTTAAAGCGGTGAAGGATAACATCGTGAGGAAACGGGAATGTCAAAAAGTTCAAAGATATATGACATCTGACAACCCGCACTTGGCCAGCGTGGAGGATTATGGCCTGAACCCTCATAGGAGGCTGTATCCCAGCAGTGGGAACATATATGGGCTGATGATAACGATGACGATGATTGTTATATAACTAACAATAAACAAATGAGTGAGTGATGAGTTGCTAGTTAACGTAAAATTTGAATTACAAATTGTGTACACATTTTGTAATCCTCAATTATCGTTCTTACTTACTTTTTTCCAAAACAATTTACGAATATCGAATATTCACCTGCATCCTACCACAGAGCGTCTTGAATCGCTGACACTACGCAGATATAAACAACCGTTTGCAAATCAATCCAACCTCCGAAACGTAGCTGTACTACAAACATATATCAATTACTATTCTGTAACACGATTTTATGTATACGCTTTCAAGCACCTGATATAGGCCTAACGAAATATTGACTTAGGTCTCGCTGAGTAAGATTAAAAAGATATCATTTTATAACCAAGCTAGCGGTCCGCCCTGGCTTCTCTGTGGTACATATGTCTATCACTTAGTGAAGATGATGATTTTCAATGTTGAAATAATTATTGAAATCATCCAGTAGTTTTCGTAAATTACAGACATACATACAAAAGCACAAATGTTTCTTCCTTATATTGTTTGTTTAGCTTCCAAATTTGTGTTAATCAATGGAAAAAATAGTGAGTCCGGGGTTGAAAACTCTGTTTTCTTTCTTGGGTCTCAAACTATATCTGAACCAAAATTTATACAAATCGCTCCAGCAGTTTAGGCGTCAAGAAGAGACATATGAACAAAGCTACTTCCGCATTTATAATATAACTAGAGATCGCTGAAATTTGTTATTATTAATAATATTTAATAGGGAAAATTTTTGAGATTCATTTCAAGATACTGAAAAGCTAAGGTTACACGTAGTATTGTTTTTTATCCCGTCTCTATTCATTAGGGTTATATTAAAGAAAAATATGCATTCAGTATGGATTCTATTTACACCTTTATTACAACCACAATTAATGTTCATTGTACGCAACTGAGTTTCGGAAAGTTATAAGGAAATTAAACATTAAGAATTACATGCAATATACGGGATTACTTCATATGCGAAACTAATTTAACATCCGAACATCTAAAGTCCATGTTCTGAACTCACTATTTAGAATATTTTAAACCGCCACAAAAGTTAATAAACAAAAGCGACAGATAAAAAATATTCTGTATAATCTGTATGCAATATTGATTCTAGCAACCATGTCAACGATTATTATCTGTCATTTATTCATGTCACTTTCGTCCGCTAGACTTCCAACTGCAACGCAAGGATAATCCAAAACAATTCAAATGATCACTGTGAAAACCATTTGAATAATACTTAAAATCAAAGACCAACAAACAGGAGTGTCGAAGAAATATAGTTTAAATCCAACAAACTCCAGAATCTCAACAATATTTTGTTGTAATAATGGAGTTGGACATAGAAATGACAACCATTAATAGAATGGACAATTAATGTTTGTCAAGGTCAGCCATTTTAGAAAGCGTTATAAAATCCTATGACTACTATTTTTTGTTATTAAAAAAAATAATAATTTACGTTTAACGCAGTTAATACAAAAATAGCTAGTGAGAATTGTTATGTAATTTCAGATATAACGGATAGGAGACACTTCAAATCTCATTAATTGCCCGAATTTCTATATTATCAATTAAGTATAGCTTAACATTCCGTAACTTAACCTTAATTGCCCCTGTAATTATTTACCACTGTGCCATGGCAACCTCAATTTATATGACATGATCTATATTTATAATTATTTATTACGGTCAAATGCTTCAAGGTACTGAGAAGAGAGTAAATAATAAGGAAACCCCAACTTTAACTATAAAATATTACTGACCGATTAATGTTTGTTCAACTTAATCGAAACACGAATAAAAACCAACAAAACATCGAAAACAAAGCAGTAATTAACATTATCCACTCTCCTCTACATCCAGCCGAATGAAAAACAATCGTAAAAAACAAATAACAGTTCGAAAAACATTCCTAACGAAGTTCTGGTGATAAATCAGCAGTTCCATAAATAGTGGGAACAAATTGTCGAAGGAAGTTATTATTCATACACGCTACAGCCCGAAACGTGGGAATCGGAATAACGTATTCACATATCTTCGTCGGAACGTAACAGTGGGGCGTTGGGCGAAAGGGCGTTGAATGACGTCACAGTCGCCTGGACGGTTCCCTTCTAATACATAAATATTTGGGTGTCTGTTCAAATCCTGGTTAAGAATATATGCATATAATAAGCGATTACTTCTTTCTTATGTAATGGTACGCCAGTTTTGCAATTAGTTTAAATAGTGCGAACGAAAGGGTTTTTTAAAGTGTGTGTGTTGAAGAGGATATATAAACAGGTTACAGAATTTATATTTCCATTCAGTAATAAGGCGTAGTCATTGTAGAAACAGACCTTGCTATAAAATCACACACGAACATTTGCGGAGTTGTAAAATAAAATCCTCTTTGTTAAATTGTTAGTTTGACTTTGAATACTTAGAATGCGGCTTGGACCTGCTTGGATCTTGGCATGGATTGGATAGGTTTTTCGTGTTTTACATATGCTTATTAGGTTTGGCTACGGGCATTAGTAACAGTATAGCAGACGGACCTTTAATTGGTCTCGTGTATCGTTCACGAAATTCCAGGGATTAAATTCCACAATACTAAAACTGGTTTTAAACTTCAATAAATTATAGAAACAAAAGTTATTTTTTATTATCGTACAATTTTATGCTAACGAGCTATATTTCATTAATATTAATTAGCAATATTCCGCCGTTAACCATATGAAAAACAGTAAACTAAAAATATTTTCTTTACGTAAAATGAATTCCACGAAACGTATTCGAAATCCATAATCCAGTGCTGTTAAACAAGCTTTTCATCGATTTTTTACTCACAGCGTCTATACTTACGTTTGCAATGTACTTTGATCGACGTTTAAAATTAAAGTCTACTAAAGACTCGTTTGCAGTATCAAGAATATCAAAGAAATGCTTAGTTACTATATTACCATAAAACAATATAAACGCTCAATTAATTTAACGAATAAATGTATAGTTGCATTATTTGATATATATATTTATATGATCAGACCATTTATGTTCTTTCAGAAACAATTTTGGCATTTTGTTTTGGTGCATTTGATTTGTATACAATTATGTATATAGATGGATTTCAATGTTAACTGGTTTAGGCGTGAAGATGACAGACAGAGAGACCGAGAAAGAGACGATCTGACGGATAGACCGATTAACTTTCGTATTTATAATATTAAAGTAGGGATTGAACTGAATATCATACAAAAAGGTATCAGCATTCGTTCAAAGCCTATAGTTTTTCATGACACCATTTATTTACATGTATCTTAGCTGTTATTCATGCGAACGCTCCCCGTTTAGCTCAAACAAATCGATTTTATAGCAAAAAGCGCTTTTTCCCAAAAACTAAAGCAAACAATAGAAGTGATGTTCAAATACCAATCTCGATTCAGAACTCTGTAGCATAAAATTGTTAGGTCGCGATAAGGCTTCAGCGTTGCACGAGCGATAGCTATAGTGATTTTCATTTTTAAGCCGCGACGCAAAAGAGGAGTTTGTGTGTGTCTATCTGTGAGATCGTAGTTCTCGAACGGTTTGACGAATTTTTGAATTTAAAGACGATAAAAATTCAATTATAAAGATGAAACCGGTCAAAAAAGTGCGGCCGCCACATAATGTCGGATCAATGAAAAATTCACAACTGGTTTGAATAAAGGACTTACTAGCAAAATACGGTAACATTACTCTGCTTAAATATAAATTAAAATAGCCGACAACACAAAGTGGGGTCGAGGGATTTTATCATTTTATTGTATGTTATGACGTAATATCATTACCATAACTAAACTTTATTGAGCGCTTTAATTAGTATCTTTCTGTAATTAAACTACGTGTATTATATTAGCGTTCTCTTTCTCTTGAGAAAACAAATAAAATTACTTATAAAGCCCGTCTCAAGTTCTACTAATATGACTCGATTTCAGTAACACCAGTTCAAAGATCAGCTATAATATCTACAGGCTAGAGTTAATGAAATCCTATATCATAATGGTTCCCGCTCCGCTTCCCTCCACTGAAAACACAACCTTAATTTTTTATCCAGCGTGTAATCCCTACTGGGATTCACGCGTCCAGTTTTTGGCCATTTTTCAAAATAAATCCGAACACAGGAAGAGCAGTCAACTGGTGATAGTGAACCAAACTTGGTTACTGTGGGCATCAGGGTTTCAAGGCTTAAACAACTTTTCAATTCGAATTATGAAATTATTTATTTGTGATTGGCTTATAATAACTTTTACAACTATCGGCACAAACCTAGTCTATTATGTCAAAAGAATGTATTATACTCCTAGTTACGCCATCTCTTGTGGAAGGTAGCAAGCAGTGCATACCGTTTTTTAATAAAATTCCGTCTGTTAAAAACATGTGAATATCACTATATTCACGTGTTTCAGTGCATGAATAATAATACCATAATTTATGCTAACTTTTCTACCTTTCATAAAATTTAGCTGTCTAATAAGTATTACACAGCAATGCAAAAATGTCACCCGTAAAACGTAAAGAGTGATAATTAGAATACATTTTTCAAATGGACGAATAAATTTTCACCAAATATTCACAAATAAACCCTTAAGTTTAATACATAAGTGTTTGTTCTTTCTTTCTATCTATGAAAAAATTAGGCAGTCAATAACTTTATTTATTATGCACTGCTTATGTCAAATAACATAATATAAGTATCGTTAATTCTTCTTAATAGAAGCGAATTTCCAAATGAGTGGTAGTTAAAAATTTTCAATTCATTAAAAAGCTTTTTAATATCTATTCGAGTGAATCAAGGGACACGGAAAAATAATCTTCTATATTTGTTACACATGTTCTATCGATCTATCTCACTATAATCAAAAGCTCGTGCATATGTGTTTTCCCATTTGTTACTAATAAGACGTAGCGAATGCGTAGCATCTACGAATGTAGCTTGTTCGTAGACAATAGCGTAGCACATTAACGTAGAGTACGAAATCTTAAGTTGCTGGTGTTTGTAACAAGTTTTCGATTCAATACAAGTTTTACAATTGTACAGAGTGCATTCAATAAGTTTAAATACACCTTTTTAATGGTTATTTAATGAATTTTGCGACTTTCAGGTGGCGTAACGTGGTAATAATCTATTACAATAGTTCTTGTTATACCTTATAAAATAGACACGGTACATATTTTAACTAAGATAGAGTTTTTTTAAGTTAGGACTTGTAGAGATAAAACGTTTACAGTAAGACGCTTGGCTCTACAAGAGATCTGATAAATTTTTAGAGTGCAAGCACTACAGTAGCGTCTTGCCAACATTCCACATGGAAATGTTTTTTATTGAAACGTCATAATCACGTTACGTACTCACTTATCATTATTTTTTTCGTGATTTAAATAGATTCATAAATATTTAAGACGGTGTAGTTTTTGCATATATATATATTAAGAAAAATAAAATAATTACTATATCTATTTATATTTTCCTTTCGCTTACTACAACTTTGTTTATACATATTACAATTACTACTGAGAACTTTTTTTTGTGTCAAAGTCGGCAATGGAGCTGGTGGGATGCCTGGTGGTAAGCGTTACCACCGACCACCGAAACGTTACGACCTTACGTCTCTACAAATGGATTGTCGACTTTAAATTGGGAAGGGATTAAGAAAAATTAGCGAGAGGAATAAGGGAAAGGACTGGGAAGGGGAACGAAAAGGATATGGGCCTCCGGATTCCCCACTCACCGAACGAAACATAGCAGAAATCCATTTCACGTCAGTCTATGATAATAATAATGATTTAAGGAAGTATGTTTACGTTGCTTCACGATCTCCTCACATTACGATTATAATAAATCCTTTATTGGACATTAGACAAACACGCACACGCTTTTGGACTCCAAACTATGATTATAAAAAAAACATATAAACGTGTGTTTGGCTTGGCCTTTAATTAAAAAGTTATCAGAATCACGTTTATACCGAGGAATATATAACTACACATACCTACACATCTTCTTAAATGCACAATTATTCTTCAGATGAGTTCTAGTAAAAACACAAACAGTGTATTTATATTTTACTAGCTGTTCGCCCCCGCTTTGATCGGGTGACATATATAGCCTACTCATTCAGTTAAGTTGCAGCTCTCTTAAGAAAGAATTTTTAAAACCGGTCCTGTTGTTTTTGAGTTTATCCATTTCGAACAAAGAAACAAACAAAAATACAAATTCTGCCTCTTTATAATTTTAGAGTACATTTACATTTCAAAAACATTTCAATTTCTCATTAAACTAGAATAAAATGCAAAATAAAGACTCCAGACTTATAGTCACCATTGAGTTTCATGGGTATGGGGCTACTCGTTAAATTAACAAAAAAACTACAAACACAATACCTCATTCACACAGTAAATACAAACCCTAAACTCCTTAAACAAATTCTAAAAAACAAACGCTCATCACTATCACAGTATTAAAACTATCAGCGAAACTTTTTCATAATATAGGTTAGAATAATCATTCTATTAAGTACATGCGCAAACAAGCAAATACAACAAGTATAAGCAGAGGCAGTACGGCCATAAAACTGACTCTGCCTATTTCATTTGTATCGCTACAACTTCTTTATTATCCTAAAAAGTCATAGCGAATAAAATATAGTTTAAAAAAACTAAAAAACACGCTTTTCAAGCACATCAAACTAAAAACTATAAAATAATTTT
>NC_052104.1:1105853-1143438 GCF_012273895.1 Zerene cesonia
AGTGGGAGAAAAACGGGTGTGAGTTACATACATACAAACATACAAGTGAAGCTAATAAAAGCGTGTTAAAAATGTATTACTGGTGCCTTGATAAACAAGACGCATTTCAAAGAATTTTTCGATGTTGTTTTTATTTAATAGCAACATTGGTATGAGTTATAAGATTGATGTGTAATAAATTATTTATTTAGGAGTAGAAATTGATTTACAATAGGTCCTTGTTGGACTTGATGTAATTAAATTATTATATTTACACACAAAATAAAACATGTATCACGAAAATAAGAAATAAATTAAATTGCATTTTAAGTAAAGAAAAAAGTACAATACACAATGAAATCAATATAAAACTACAATAAAATGAACATAGAAATTTTAACTTCAATTTACATATCTAATATTACAAATTTAGAAATAACTCGGTCCATCTGTCCGTCTCTAGATGAAATCTGGTACAGATAGTTTGATACCCGAGAAAGAACATAGGACAGTTCCGGAAATTCCAAGGGAATAGGCACTATGCGGGGATAATCCAACTGTCAACTGTCTATCTTTTTCTTTAAGCACGCAAGCGTAACCGTGGGCGGGAACCCAATTCTTAATTGTACGATTCCCCGTTGCGCTGTCGCGAGCCGCCAGCCTTGAACAATAAATTTTAAATAATAAATAGTTATATCACAATAACTCTTTTGGGATATGTTCCAAAATCATCATGAAATTAAAATTTCAAAGATTATAGAAAAATATTTGTTATGAATACTTTATGTAGCAATAAATCACTAGAATATTATAATTAAAAATGTTTGTCATAAAATGTTAGCAATGAAAGTATGTCACTCTGATTATTTTAAGGATTCCCTTATTGTATGAAGCAAGCAGAGAAGCTTTTTCATTGTCTTAACCAAGCATTTTTACCGATAAAAATTAATTTTAATTTTATATACTTAAATGCGAATGTTTATGGGCGGTGGTGATCGCTTACCATCGGGCCAACCACCCACTCCCGCTATGACATAAAAAAACACAGAGAAATACTAAGATGTATTTATTTTTATGCGCAACTTTTATCGGATCCAAACGTCGAACTACGAAGCTTTTTACCGTCTCGAGTCTACTCCAGCGGCGGTTAATAATAGAACTGATTTATTTGCCATATCTCATAGCCATCCCATACAGCCTTGAGCTAGCTAGATTCCCTAGAGCGGGATAAGGTCCACCACGTTAGTATGCGAGATCCATTGTACTCTAGTTTGCTTCCAATTTATTATTACAGTAATTAAGAGGAGATGTCTCATTATATAAAATGGCGTTTGTATGAAGACTCAGATAGGTGGACAAAAAATAGCAAAACGACTGATAAATTTTTAAGTCATTCGAATTTGAATTGTCAAAATCGAAAAATTCGAATTCGATTGGTCATTCGAATTTTTATTTCGACTTCAAACAAGGAAATAACTTTTTTTCTATTTCATTATTTATGATTATGTTAATAATGTAATTTCCACTCACGGTTTTATGTAGCGCTCAAAATAAATGCACAAACATTTGATATCAAAGAGAAGAATCAAAAATCGGTATAAAAGAGTTAAAAGGTACATAAAATTATTATTAATCGTTATTTAAAAAAGTCCCGTGTCCTCTATTGGGGTATGGGGCAGATGATACACATCTGTTTCACTGATTGATTTTCTTTATGGACAAGTAGGTGATCAGCCTTATGTGTCTTGTCAAACCGTGAAAATGTTTTTGTGAATCCCCATCGGGAATCGAACTCAGGACCTCTCGGAACTACACGTTAAACTCTGTACAAAGGTGAATTACTATTTATCGATGAATAGGGTATAATAAAAGCAAAGGATTGACCTTATTTCCAACCGCCCTACTTGTATTATCGCCACGTGTAAGTGTAATAATAAGAAAACTTAACTTACATTGACGTATTTACTTACTTACCTTACCACAAAGGTATCTGAAAATAAGTACGACTTCAAGAATTTTTCCTTTAGGATAATATACTAGCTGTACGCCCCGACTCTGCCCGGGTAGTCATTTATTGAAATTGAAATAATATTGACTATCCTATCTTTTAAGTTTCTGTTTTAGACCGCCTCCTTGGCACAGTGGTTAACGCGAGAGCGTAGAACCGAGGGGTCCTGGGTTCAATTCCCGTTAGGGACGTACAAAAAAAAAAATGTCTCGGTCTGGCAGGACACAGAAGGCTGATCACCTACTTGTCCCTAAAGAAAATCGATCAGTGAAACGGATGTACATCATCTGCCCCATACCCCACTAGGGGACACGGGACTTCACTTTTTTTTATCTTTTAAGTTGGATCGAACAGCACATGGTTTGTACATTTTACTAAAATCGGTTGAGTAGTTTAGGCGTCCATTGGGGACGAACAAAGTGACACGTAATTTATATATATTAAGGTTATACACAAATGCAAAGCTTTGTATAAGTTCATTTTTGTTTTATACCTATTGCTATTTATTTTGCAAATCGTTTAATTCGAATTAAATTTTTATAATTAAATCGCTTTTGTATCATCATCATCATCATCATCAGTCCAATATATGTTCCCACTGCTGGGACACAGGCCTCCTATGAGGGTTCAGGCCATAATCCACCACGCTGGCCAAGTGCGGGTTGGCAGATGTCACATGTCGTCGAACTTTTAATTCTTGGACATGCCGGTTTCCTCACGATGTTTTCCTTCACCGTTTTGTATGTATGTTTCTAATGTTTTCACACATACACAACGGGACCGATTTCAAAATTTTAAGATTTACTCTGATATGTTTTATATATACCAAGGTCGAAGCTGGGGCGGACTAGTTCTCGATAAAGAAATAACGGGTATATTCTGTATATTTCTTTACTCAGACTTTACCATAAATACCACAATACTATTACGATAATACAAAATAATGATGTTGTTGTTGTCTCTGCTTTTTTTTTATCAAAGAGCTTTATGATATTTATTAAGAAGGCTTTATGCTGTTTGTAAATGTATTTCGTGATAACTGCTACCTGCTTATATGGGCAAATAAATAAACTATTTATTGTAAACTACTACTACACTACACTAGTTATGTTTCCTCTACTTCATTCTCGATTCTTCTACTGCCATGATTGGATGGTAACAACTAGTTAAATTCCCATAAAACTACCAATTGTATATAGCTAAAGCAATAAGCTAGTTCGTTTATTGATATTTTATTAAGTACTAGACGCTTGTCCCGGCTCCGCCCGGGTATCAAGATTCCTGTTTTATCCCAAGGGAGCATTTAATCGGAATCAATAGTACCCTATCATCCAAGTCAGCGCATACTCCGTATACAAAATTATTTCAAAATGAGTTTAGTAGTGACAGCGTGATTGACGGACAAACCTACAAACAATTATAAAATCATTGTGATTTGTAAAAAGAAAAGTAACTAAAAATGTTTTTATTTTTATTTTATTCAAACAACTAATTTTAAAATTGTAATGCACATCGCTTCTGTGGTGATCGCTTAGTATTTCCGTAGCTAAAGTATTAAGGGAGACATGATAGTCTCATGTTAATGCACACGAAGATAGCTATTCTCTCACAATGTAACATCTTGCTTTATGACGTTGAATTAGGTCGCAAGAATTTAAACTCTGAATAGTTTTAATTGTGCTAGCCGTGTCTTTACTGTGCTATGATACTTTTCGTAAGTGTATTTAAAGTTATGCTAGATTTTGTGTTTAATACTTTGAAATGTTTTAAGTAGATGAGGGTTTAAACTAATAAAGGAAGTAAATACTTTGTAGATGTGTATATATATTGTTTTTTTTTTTTTTCAATAAGGACGCGCATGGCCACTATCATGTCTGAAGGTAAGATTGGTCAAAGAGGCGCTGCCCTAGAAGGTTCCTGTTCGCTCTGCGATTAAAACCTCATATTGAACGGGTAGGAAAACACAGGTTCAGAAATCATGAAATCAAATCCCGGGTTCGAATAAAATATAAATTATTTCAATGAATGTATTCGTATTACACTGTTAAAAGAAAAACATGCACCCAGAAAGAAGTTTTTTTTTACGTCATCGTCGGCAATGGAGCTGGTGGGTCGCGTGGTGGTAAGCGCTACAACCCATGAATATTTGGAGATCGCAAGGTCGATTGCAGACTTATAATGGATGGATTGCCGACCTCAAATTGGAAAGCGAGGAATAAAGGAATGGACTGAGAAGGGTAAACAAGAGGTTATGGGCCTCCGGCTCCCCCACTTGCCGAACGAAACACAGTAGTATACTATTACACGCCGGTTTTCTGTGGGGGTGTGGTACTTCCTCGTTGTGAGCTGGCCCATATATTATTCCATGTGTATAACACGAACCTATAATTATTCAATAACTTCATTAACCACTGCGCAATGTGACATGTCCTCAAAACATTATTCGTTGTGATATTACGGATATCTGCTACGTAGATTCAGCATCAAACAAAGGAAGCATACGTCTAACGTAGATCTGAGCACAATTCACGACCTGAATCACATATCTGCGATGTAATGTGAGAGCTGCATTCCGGTTCGAAACGAAAATTTCAAAAGAATATCGCAACAATATCGAATTAATCTTTTTGAAACACTTGTATCGGATTCCGTTGAGAGAGCGGGGAAGTTTTGTGTTCGTCACGTTTAAATTTTAGACTATTTAGGGTAAAGGCGTAGAAAATTACGAGCACTATTTTGTGTTGCTTTTTTATGTTGTACTAGAGGCTCGTCCCTGCTCAGCCCCGATATCAAGATTCCTGTTTTTTATTTAAATCGGGATAAAAATTATCCCATCATTTAAGTCAGCTCATACCCTGTCTGCATACCAAATTTCATCAAAATCCGTTCAGTTGTTTCAGCGTAATTGATGATAGACAACAACTTTTTTTTAGTCCCGTCCCGCCCCACAGTTTCACCCGCGTAAGTCCGTATCCCGTAGGAATATCGGGATAAAAAGTTGCTTATATATTATTCCAGTTGTCAGCTATCTACGTACCAAATTTCATTGCAATAGGTCCAGTAGTTTTTGCGCGAAAGAGTAAAAAACACACACACACACATCCTTACAAACTTTCACATTTATAATATTAGTAGGATTAGTGTGATATAGTGTGATTAAATTCCGCATAATTTTCTCGTATACATGTAACATATATCCGAGCCGAGACACTTAGGAATATTTCCTCAGAGAATAATTTTCAACAAATATGAATAAGTGCGAGCGGGAATATATCAGTCATTTCTACATCACCAAAATTCTAATACGAATTTTTTCGCCAGCCCTAGTCCCAGTTACCTTTTAAATAAATTGCGTATGAAATGTAATCGTACTAATATTATAAATGCGAAAGTTTTTAAGCATGTGTGTGTGTGTTTGTTGCTCTTTCACGCAAAAACTACTGAACCGATTGCAATGAAATTTGGTACGTAGACAGGTGGATAACTGGAATAAAATATAGGCAACTTTTTATCCCGATATTCCTACGGGATACGGACTTACGCGGGTGAAACGGCGGGGCGCAGTTAGTAATGCAATATACCAGGCACTTGCCCTGATATTGAACCAGAATAAAAACTAAAAAAGAAACCACGACTTTGACAGTTAGGCTTTTCCTGGTGAGCGTTTCAAACTTTATGTATTTGTTTAAATGGTGGACAATTTATAATTAATACGCTATTTTACAATCTCTATGATATTTTACAATGTCACACTGAAATCACTCAACGGATTTTAATGAAATTTGGTATACAGACAGGGTATGCGCTGACTTGGGTGATTGGATACTTTATTTCCCGATTAAATGCTCCCTTGGGATAAAACAGAAATCATTTTATCCGGGCGGAGCCGGGACGAGCGTCTAGTATTATATAAATATATACTACTGTACCCTTTGTTCTTATATATTATAACTATAAATCACTTCTTTCCAGTCATCAATCCTTTCCTTATCCCTCATCCCTTAAAAGCGGGCAGCGCATTCTCGGAGGTCTGAGCCTCTGAGAATGTTCATGGGCGGTATGACATAAAAAAAATCAATATTTTTAGATGATCTCTTGAACGGTTCATTTTATTAAAACCACTATACTAAACCCCCAATCAACAGTTTAGCGTATACTTTATTGAAAAGTTATAACGTTGCTTGATGTTGCCTTGTTCTATTCATTTCTAGAAGTTATCAATAGTAAATAATCCACTCGGGAGACACCAGATTCAAATAAAAAGTATCATCAAAATCGGTCCACTCAGTAAAGTTATATGGAAGGAGAAACAAACACAAAAATACAATCTTTTCCTTTCTGTCTCTCTCTTTTCTCTTTTTTTCTCAAGTCGGATTTATTTTACTATGCAATTTATGTTTTGTTTGCTATATCACACAAATTTCTTCATAGATTTTTATGATTTATGTCATTGTTAAATCTATTACGTCATTAAATTGTTTTCGGAATGTAATAAAGTTATTCGTGCCTTCCTCTTAATACCTTGAAGGAATTCCCTTCTAAAATATTTTCACTGTAAACATTCTAAGTACTTAATAACCTTATCGTAAATTTTAATATTGATAACGTATAGAGCTTTATAGGCCAGGAGCTATAGGAATTATTTGTGATTTTTAATGATTAGGCCTGGAATATGCTATTTTTATACGTGAAAAATCGGCTAATTGTATGAACAAATTATATGTTAATTTCAACCAGAAATACGAGAAATATGTGGTAATAGAGAAACAAAATCTTTTTACACTTTATATGAAAAGAAAAATTATTGGTAACAAAAAACGAAACCGCCTCCAAATTTTGTTAAATAGACAAAATTTAAATGACCACATGGTAGGCACCAGCTTTTTCTTTCAGCTTCGATTAAAGTTTTTTCTTTAATTCTATTATATTTAGGGACTTCGAGTCAATACTCATTAACGCGTATTTAGAAGTTTAACTATCATATTCAAAAACTGTGAAATTCTGACAGTATGACATACCTAAATCGAAATGATAGCCTTCTATTATGGAATATGCTAGAAAGAAACAATGTATCATCACTACCCAAAAAATACTCATTATTCTTACCAAATATCAATTACTTGAAACTCTATTTACGTGAAAGCCCCGCGCCAAATCCTAAGCGAGGGCTGTGAATTTTCATCTAAATCCATTACACGCTGAAATATAAGGCGGTAAATATACGTTGTTGCGCCATCGTACGCCAATATATGTAATTGCCCATAAATGTGGCCAACCATGCTACAATTCACACGTGGTTTTGGCAAAGTTGGCGGAACTTGTAATGCTCGGATCTATGGAATAATCGACGTGTATATCTTGCGTAATTAAACAATCGACGCTCGTGAATTGGTTAACAATAGTGCTATAACGAATCCGAAATAAATAAAAAACTAAATCTGGCTAGATGGCGCGCTAAACAGTTTATAGTGACGTCATAGGGCGCCATTTTTAATCTAAAGCGGATGATCGAGTTGAACGGTAATTTATTAAAATTTTCTTTACTTAATACTAAAGTGAATTGGCTTTTAACAACACATGTGAAAATAAAACAACCGAAAACGGCCACTGAATTCGCTAACGCTAAATATTATAAACACATTCATTTCATCTGCATCAAAGCAGTATAAAAACTGTATAATACTAAACAATATATATTACAATGGAGCATAAATGTATATAGTGTTTACGTTACTAAACGATTCATATCTAAAGCCATTGACATTATTTGAAATATAAAGCTTCTTTTGCACTATCATAATATTTATATCTAGACCGTTTATTGAAAATAAAATCAGTACACACTTTCAAAGCCTGCGCTAACCGCACTCCGCCATTTCCGCGCCGCTCGATCCATCTATAAGAACACCCACAACTGTAATTCGTTTAACATCCCGATGCTTTAAAATAAATATCAGGAGCGTCAGCATTCCCCACTCTACGCTCTAACCGTACTTAAACGAGTTCCATGAAGTTATCTCATTGTTTGAAACGCGCAAAATTTTACACTTTCACGCTTAAAATCTTTCACAAAACGCGAAACACTTTCAACATTTTGCATTTTTCAACGGCCCATTTTCATTTTACGGAACGATTACGGTCCGAAGTTGCTAACCCAAACGGGCGCGGCTGAGTTAATACAGAAAGCAATTATGGGCCGTATCGGTTGAATAATACAGATTAATTCACGTTGTATATATTTGTGTGGTTAATTTATCACTTGGTTAGGTTGTAACCGTCGTCAGCACAGCTTCTCATTGTAATATATACGGGCAATTATCTATTTCACGAGGTGTTAGTGCTAACAAACGTGGTCTATGCATATGCAAACAGTATGATAATCTGCTGTCCAGTGCATACATTCAGCTATGAAATTTGTGGAGGCGATTTCAGAATGATGGCTAGTCTTTGTCTCATAGAACAGAATTTACACTCTGATGCAAGGTACCAATTATGGAATACTCCATGTTGGAATGTGTATGTACATATCTGATAAAATACAATTTAGAACTGAGGTTGTGATTTTTAGTTTTTGATAGATTTAAATGCAAAATAATGGCAACGAAAAAGGCAGCTCCGATGGATCGATTTTTTTCTACTATTTTTTGATTTTACGAGTTATTTTATCAGGAAAATTTGTGATAATGTTCATAAGTATTTTTAATACAAATATGAACACTGTGGTATCATAACTTCATTTACTAAATTATAATTATACTTGTTTTTTCTTTCTAAATATGAAGGCTTCCATAATACGCGATATGCATATGTATCAAATATTTACCCTCAAATCTCTCAAGATCTAATAATATCCGAAATCAGTACATTCTGCTATGTAAACAACATTGTTTCGTCAAACGAGACCTAAATTGACGTGTTTCGCTAGTTTAATCAGGCAGCATAATGTTAATAAATGTTTGTATATTATCTTACCCATTCACAGTTTTTCAGACACTCATACCGTGTGAGTACTATGAATATCACTCGCCATTACGAAGAACAACCAGAACCACAGTCTAATAATCCATACAATCGTTCAACGGATACCTTTAGCCGTCCATACTTTTAGGCGACATGCTTTAGGAACAAGCCCGAGCTTCATACGCCATGTTGTTAGCTCGGGACACTATTTAAGGGCTGCCACGCGTATGTTTCAATGTGTGTTGTATATGATCAAAAGTAATATGCAATTACGTTATAAATAGTACTTTGTACTGCAAAAGATTGCAAATCGTCATCTCATGATCAAAGGACTGCGTTTTTCATCATGACTATAATAATGACCATTATAGACTTGTGACAATCGTGAAATTGTCTAGACGATTTTGCCTTTTATCGCGAGATAAAACCCGTCGTTCTACTGTGTACTTTTCTATAAAATATGGTGTCACATTAAATTCTTACTAGCTGAAACTCTCGTTAAAAGTACCACTGGATGAAGGGATCATGCGTACTCTTACAAACACAACCCCACAACTTGTTTATTATTCTCCCTATACCTTTTTCTAGGTTAGCACGCAACAGCACTAACATTTCACCAAATTATTCTAATCAAGGATCATTTATTTAGGTTGGAGTTTCGATGTTATGCTACGGAAGGAGTTATAAAGATAATGTTTAGAGTTCATAAAATGAGGTTATAAACGCGAAATGAGGAGACATTAAATATTAATTGAATTTACGTTTAAGCCTCCATAAATAGGTTTTCTTTAAAACTGAAAACACTGATTATGCTGAGAAAACATTAAACTTTACGAACGCTCCAAGTGAGCATTGAAAAGTAAGCACGTACCAAGTTTGCTACATAAAAATGTGTAACGAAGTTACCGCCGAAGTAGATAGTAGTTACTTTAAAATTCACTTCTAGGAATTATGCTCAATAATATAAAATAGACTTAATTGCCACATTTCCTTATTCTGATGTGGTGTTTGTTCGAAAACTGTGTTATAACAGTCATAATTTTTGTATGGAAGAATCAATGAATTTTACAGACATGGAGTTGTGTTAATCTCTGTATCAAGAAGGCAGTCAAACCTTACAGATGTTAACAGGTGAGTGAAGATCCAAGAGGTCCTTCCCGGATAGGGGTTAGTTTGGACTGGGGACTCACAAAAAAGTCGGTCTGGCAGGACACAGAAGACTGATCTTCTATCATCTTCTATCCATAAAAAGATCCATCAGTGAAACAGATGTATACCATCTGCCTCATACCCCACTAGGGGACATGGGACTTCACTTTATGTCAGATATAAATTGCTATCACTGTTGTTTGATAGCCTGAATAAAATTTGGACATGGTTACAATCTTGAATCTAGGAACAGGTAGCAATATGGATATTATCCTCTTACTTACTTACTTACTCCTGTGGCGCTGAAACCCCGAAGTGGGTCTTGGCCTCCGAGACCAGAACTCTCCATCTTTCCCAGTCCTGCGCGGTTTGATTATCCCCTTAGTATCCATATTGCCACTTGTTTCTATCAGATTACTATCCTCTAGAAATGTAGAATACGGTAGACAACCAGTCTACTTCTTGAAATGAAGAATACGGTAGAGAACCATTCTACATCTTGAAATGTAGAATACGGTAGGCATACAGCGGTGACGTAACTTTGCCACGTACATAACTCACAGCGAAATAAAACACGCTCGACAGCTTTTATGGATCAGCCAGATAGGGTACGCTCAGATTGTCATAACGGAATATAACCGAAAAAACTGTGAACTGGAATACGGATCGAATTTACACCACTGCTAGCAAAATATTTCAGCGTTTACTTATGCTTTTCTTTCTTTATTGTATGTTTATGATGAATACTACACTTATATAAATAACTAGCGGTCAGTCCTAGTATCACTCATGCTACATATATAACCTGAACTCAGGGATATCCAACGGTGAAAGAATTTTTGAAATTGCTTTAGTAGTTGCTGAGATTAGCGCGCTCTAACAAAGAAACACACTTTTTATTTATCCTATTAGTAATGTCGAATATACTACACAAAAAAATACCCATATATTTAACAAAAATAGCTCATATAATTACTTATAAAAATGCCATTTTAACATTAATATTAAGAAACAACCGCTTAATTACCACTTGTTTTTAGTATCGTTTAATTAAATGATCGAAACATTTCTTGGCTGAACGTGTATCCATGAATTATTGTTTCACAATAGAGATTGGTTGTATCGGCTTGTATGTCTGTGAAGCAACAATTGGTTTTACAAACGTTCACTTGAAGGAATCAGTTATGATTCGTAGATACAAAGTGCTATTCCAGAACTACAGCCAATTTTATCAATACAATATTATAACTTTTAAGACAATTTTAACTCATTTTGTGAAGAGGGGAGATTTCACGTTCAATTTGTTACGTTTTAGCTTAAAAATTACTCAGTTAATATCCCATTAGAATAGAAGATAAAATACAAAATATATTAAGCTATTTTTAACACATTTCTGTCAGCTTCACCTGAATGTTTATACGTTACACACGCCTTTTTACTTCATTTTGGGCCAATTTAAACGGACAGATTTAATCCATTTTTTTTGCAAAACTTGCACAATTTAATATAATGTAAAATGCTGTAATTGAAATAACGGCTTAAAACAAATTAATAATAATTATGATACTTTTTAGCTACATAAATATAATCCGACTTTTTTATTTCCGTCCGCATCTTTTACTTATCGATTTCAAGAAACTGTACGACTATTTGTTTCGTAGAAAATGTCTAAAATAATAATATAAACTATTAAGTATTGTGCGGGCGGAGAGGAGCAAGACGCGGGAGGAATGAGCCCGAACAACATGTTGTTAGCAGCTCGGGACACTGTGTCAGGGATGCCGCACGAGTGTTTTAATATTGTTTTCATCATAACACTATATTATTGACTATCATTGAGTTGTGACAACAACATTGTGTGGATGTCTTTTTCTACGAGGTCAAAGAAGTATGCTTCTATTTACACAGTACAACAACTAAGATTTGTACCCGTGTTTAAAAATCTCAAAGAACATTTTAAATAAATAAAGTGTAGCCATACTCATAAAATACATAAAAGAAAGCATAACTAACTTGAAATAACAACCGAAAGGAATTCCGCTAATACCCGCACTACTTTTTAACCTTTCAACATTTAAATGCGAAAACCGAATAAAATACGGTTGTTTGTTTTATATCATTCCTCCCTAACCTCCGGGGTTGGAATACTTCCAAAAGGAGCATACTTTTTACTTGCAACGCCTCTTCCGCTGTATCACTTAGATATTTATCTTATCGCGTGTCGATAAATAATGTTATTGGTGTATATTTATTTTAAACTCGCTGAATGCATCAATATTTGTGTGTTGACTGAAAAGGAAATAACAAGAATAAAAGAAAGGCTTGTGTATTTATAATTATGTTCATATAAAAATGAAAATCAACCCTCAAATATGCTATATAATAATTTACGTATTTACAGATTATTTACACTTATTTTTATATCGACATTTTGTATATTAATTAATTAAAAGTTGCATTTATGGTCGTATGCCGCTCTCGAACTGAATATAAACCGAATTTTATTAAAATATACCGTATTAAGTCCCCAACTACAAATTACATTAGAAATAACAAGAAGTCTTTTAGCTGGTATACAGTTTCTAACAAAATTAGAGACGTTAGCGAAAGGAGCTTATTGCTAGACCAAGAGCTGCTGATGAATAACTGGCATATGTTAAAATTATTTTTTTTTTGCGTACATTTTGTATTGAAAGGAATATTTCGTGATAATATTTCTTTTATTATGTTTTTTCCCTTAAGGTACAATGCAAATATAATCTATTACGCCGACCTTATTTCTTATTAGCCATCTCTTCAAGGCAACCTGGCAGGGAACCGATACCAAGATACCGTTTTTCTCAAAATATTTTAAGCATTTTCTATTACAAAATTTTGTATCTATGTATTTTAGAATAAAAAATGTGTGACATTTTTTTAAAATGCATAGTCTATTCTATGTTAAACTACGTAGCCAAAGGAAATTAAATGAGCAGCTGATTTATATCGTAAAATTGTCTAAACCGTTCATCAATATGAATTAATATTCTAATGCATATCCACAAAATATGTTAACCATAGATGAAAACACATAATCACGTACAATAAAATATTCATTCATTGACTATGCACTCAATAACTAAGACACTGGTTAACTAGGACTTTTGAACTGGCAATGCAATCAAAGCTTTGTATAAATTTTAATCTATGATTGGAATTCTAAATTTAAAATTTATAAAAAATTCCTTTTCGAAAAAAGTAATAACATCCTGTAAAAAAAATTGATAAAGAACTTCGTCAATCGAAGACTTTTCGAACGTTTCTATAAATTACGTCCCAATTTTATATAGAATAACAAAACCGCATAAAACATATGCTTGTGTAAAATAAAATTAAGGTAAAATGCTTCAGTAATGAATGCTATGCAGAGGCCGTTTTGGCATCACGCCTATTTTGATACGCAGTGTGTATAGTAATTTATTTAGCTGAAGTTTTGAGGATTTTTATCATTAAATTGTTTATATTTATGAACTAGTAGTTGATGTGTTTGTCTACGGATAATTTCATACAAATATTACATGTACCAATTGCCTCAAGATTGTTTATTTAAATTATTTTGTCACTTTCTATCCTACTTCTTACTATCCTACTAATATTATAAATGCGAAAGTTTGTAAGGATGTGTGTGTGTTTATTGCTCTTTCACGCAAAAACTACTGAACCGATTGCAATGAAATTTGTCACATAGACAGCTGGACAACTAGATTAACATATAGGCAACTTTTTATCCCGATATTCCTACGGGATACGGACTTACGCGGGTGAAACCGCGGGACGCAGCTGGTAAGGTTATAAGTTAACTTATATTCTCACTTTGTAAGCTTAATAAATTGTTTGATTCAATGATTTTATAGAGATGATATGCAGAAAATATTCCCGCAGCGATATTAATTATATCTGTATAACTGAACTGCGATAGTTAGTTTTTAAAATATGAGATGTCCCGCGTCCTCTAATGTGTGTTTTAGTCTTCACTTGGGATGAGAATTTACAAAATACAGTAGGTATTTTCCTTTCAATCTTATATTTATATAATTGTTATAATTTCTCGTTATTATTTTCTATTTTAAAAACTAATTCTCATATCATAAAAATCACAGCAGAAGTGCAGACCTTCTTCATTACTTTTCATGTTCTTTTTTAATATTTTTCTCCAGTTTGTTCTTGTAAATTTTGTAATTACATTTACTCATATTTTTCGAGGCTGACACAGCGACAAGGTTTTCCTTATATCAGACCAGCCCTCTTTATATATTTCTCAGTAATCAACATCCAAACAAGTATAAAAAATGTTCCCATACCTACCAATATAGCTAATAAGATGGTGACAATTACATATATAAATGCATAAATTAATTATTAAATAAAAAAATATTCCTCATCTCCTAACCTATTAACTTCAAGTTAGTCCCAACTAATTTGACCTGTCAACATAATGCTATTAAAGACCCTACAGAACATTGAATAGAAAGGGTCTCACAGCCGCGGTATATTTCGATTCAATAGCCAGATCCATTGAATAAGTTTCAAGTGACGATAATGTTAGGAATGGGTTCAGTCCACAGACCATATATCGAACTAGACAGCGCAAATGCACGGATCGTGTCATAAATCAGGTAGTAAGCACTCAATAACGTGACATATTTCGACTCGAGTTCTTGGAAAGTTTTAAGAAGAAGAAGTAAAATGTGTTTATAGATTGTTCAATTGCAATGTTGTGGCTTCTAAAACCGTTTTGTAAATACATATACTTACGTTTTCTTTCATGAAATTATTGCTTTTACCTTTTTATCTTCACACGTATTTCTGTACATTTATTAATGTTTGTAGACTTCTTTAAACTCGATTAGATTAGATTTTGACCCATTTAAAACGGACAGATTTACTAAAGCGTGATTTTTTTGTTTATTGATTACATTGATTTATTATTGTTACAATACTGTAAATAGGTAACTCACTGTATTTTCATATAGATTGCGCTTGCTCCATCTAGTTTAAAATGCGCGTGGTTAAATCAATAATGCATTGTACCGTCATATGTTATAATTATCATTTGTATGGAACTTATTAGCTAAAATCTACAACGATGAATTCTGGATATTATAGTGGATCATTGTTTCTTTATTTCTTAAACATTCCTGAGATTTCGGCTCACGGCTTCGCTTGTGCGGTCATTGTAAATTTTCATCAGATTGAGAAGTCGCATCGCCTAATTTTCTCTCCTCTTAACTGTCTCTAGACATAAAAATCATAACATAAAATCACTCCGACATGAATGAGAGGCAAACAGCAAGCACACTTCGCATTTCTAGTAAGGATTTAATTACTAAATAATGACGCAACATTACGAATTACAAAACAGTAATTCTCTAGCGAGATTATTTTGAACGACAAATGTAAAATGTTGCCACATAGTTAAAGAGCAACAAAGTTTCTTACCGGTTCTTCTCTGTAGAAACTGCTTTGCGAACCGATGGTTGATTATTATTTTTTATATTATGACGTTTCAAAAGCATTTATGACGTTTCTAAACCATTTATTCTATTGTGGGAGTCGAGCATGCTTCGGCACGAATTGGGCCAGCTCGCACCGGGGAAGTACCACACCCCCACAGAAAACCGGAGTGAAATAATAGCTTGCTATTGTGTTTCGTGCGGTGAGTGGGGGAGCCGGAGGCCTATTTTCTTGTCCTAGCCCATCTTCCCAGTCCATTCCTTTTTTCCATTCATCAATCCTTTCCTCATCCATTTTCCCTTAAAAGCGGGCAGCGCATTTTCAGAGGTCTGAGCTTCTGCGAATGTTCATGGGCGGTGGTGATCGTTTACTATCAGGCGAACTACCAGATCAGTTGCCCGCTATAACATAAAATACTAATACTAATAATACTAGGTATAATAAAAAAAAGGGAAGTCCCGTGTCCTGGGGTTTTGGGGTATGGGGCAGATGATATACATCTGTTTCACTGATCGATTTTCTTTATGGACAAGTAGGTGATCAGCCTTCTGTGTCCTGCCAGACCGAGACATTTTTTTTGCGCCCCCACCGGGAATCGAACGCAGGACCCCTCGGTTCTAAGCTCACGCGTTAACCACTGTACCAAGGAGGCGGTCAAAATTCTTCTATTAGGTAATAATAACTAATATGAATTACTATCGCACTCAGACAAAAAACATTTTGAGTCTGGCGAGCAGGCCATAACAATTATTATTTTCTTAACATTAATTAAGCATACTTTGTATATGCGGTGTTGTTTTTAAAGACACTACTTTACTTACTAAAGAACTTTACTTTACTTTACTTATTAAAGACTTTACTTTCTTTTTTCCTCTTTCAATAACAAAAACACGGCAAAACAGTACAATAGGTATGTAGCTCACCACGGAATAGTTGCCAGCGAAGTCCACATAGTATGCAATTACACGATTCTCATTCCAATAAGTCCAGAAACAGTATCAGCACAGGTCCTTCAATAGTTTATGTAATCCCCGAGAGAACGGTGCCGTTTAATGACAATCGTAAGAGCCTCCACGTTTCAGAGTATGGTGTGATTAGTTTTGCCATTCCGTTATCAACCTTATGGTTAATGAAATTAGAGTCAAAAATAACTTTAATTCTCTGTTATATGTTATAATAAGTAGATGATTTTAATGAGCGTTATAATCTAATAATTCTGTTTTCAACCGACTTAAATATGAGTAGATTCTCAATTGAACTGTATTTTTGGGTTTGTTAAATCAGTACCTTCGACTTTGTGAACGGATTTTGATGATTCTTTTTTTAATTGAAAGCTGATGCCTACTATGTCGCACTAAAAAAGTCTAGTAGTAATTTCCAAGCCAATTGATACAACAATCGAATTGATTTTGTACACTAATGAGAACACGATTTCTTTCATTTCCCTTTAAATATTTCACATTAGAGCATAATTATACTAGTTTTGTACCTTGTTATTTTGCTTTCTAGCAAACTGGCAAAGACCTCAAAGTTTAGTAAAAGTAAAATTTTGTAATACATTTACTGAAAACTACATGAAAACCCTTAAGTCGAGTGAAAGCAAAGATTATAATACTTAAGTATACATGAAGCCAGAGTGGAAACTAAGGCGGTGTAAAATATTTAAGTCGCCTTTCAGGGAAATAGACTTTTTCTATGGGTTCAAGCCTCAAGGTGAATAAGACAAGAGGTAGGGCTTGAGGCAATCTCTGGCATAATAATGTACACAATGTGAAGCAATTCAATGAATGCTTACAACATTTTGCTTAATTCCAAAAAATATTTCCTTCAGCAATATATACACGTGTATGGATACTCTGGAAGTCGATGTATCGTAATGAATAAAGATTATCTTATTAACCATAAGTTAGAAATAATCTCTAATGAAGTCTAATTAAATCGACCTTTCAATCGATTACCAATTCGTCTCATATTAAAATATGCACGTTTATTTATTTATTTATTGGGATACAAACAGTATATACACAGAACATTAATATATAAACATTACAAAAACAGCTGGTCTGGCACATGTACTAATTATAATCGTCCACAACATTCTTAATATACGAAACATTTATACTGTCAGCATTATAAAAAAAAATAAGAGTGTATCAAAGTAGCTTAGAATTTAAAACCTTATTTTTAAAGGTTTTTAATTTATCATTAAATTTATGTTGATAACGATCTCCTAGAATTCTATACATATTATAATCCATAAATATATAAACAGTATAATAAAAAACAGCGTAAAATATGGTTAGAAGAAAATGAGACCAGCTCAAGGTCTGAACTTTGAATTACTTTGACTTAGCTGGGAGTACTAAAGTGCACTAAGTAGATACAATTTATACACAAAGATTTGTAATTACGCCAATCATTTCGCAACAAAGTACTCAGAGATCTGGATTCAATATGAATAAAGCTGACGAGGATAATAGTATGATAATTGTCTAGTAATATGAAATCGGGACTCGGTAATTCCAAATATATGATAGTATATTCTATATATAATATACAGCTGTGTGTTTGGCTACAAATTGAGTTTTAGTAGTTATGCAAAGATTAAAAAAAATGTAAACAAATGCAGTGTTGTATCGTGATTAAAGATATGAGAAAACTGTTATTCCTCTTAGATTCTTACTGTTTCTCAACATTCCGTACTTTTCCCCTCATGTGAATTTTCAGGCCTTTTTATGGAAGATTTCACGGATTTCTTTTGGACCTTAATCGATTTACTTTCCGATAGCATGTTAAAGTCTCCATGTGCGTCATGTAATTCTTCTATGTACGATTCTTCAACGGGTATCAAACTCTATATCAAAAGTACAATTTAATCTAATATCTTTTTTTACAAATAAGTTCTCCCACGTTCCTGGAGGGAGGTCATCATCATCATCATCATCAGCCCATATACATGTTCGCACTGCTGGGACACAGGCCTCCTATGAGGGTTCAGGCCATAGTCCACCACGCTGGCCAAGTGCGGGTTGGCAGATGTCACATGTCGTCGAATTTTTCATTCTCGGACATGCCAGTTTCCTCACGATGTTTTCCTTCACCGTTTTAAGTAGTGGTGATGTCATCTACATGCGCAGATAAATTGAACAATCAATTTATGTCCTGCACGCTCGCCCGGTCTCGAACCCCGACTTATCGATTTCGAAGTCCGAGGTTCTCACCACTGAGCCACCACTGCTTTTGGAGGGAGGTACCACTCCGCATTTTATAATGGGACGAAAATGCACCTATTTCATGAATCACAAAAAGGACCACGTCAATCGGCTTAACACCAACAGAATTATCGAGCAAGAAAACCAAAAAAGAAGTCGAAATGAGAACCTCCTTCGTTTTAGGAACATCGGTGGAAAACTATACTAAAGCACCCAAGAATTAACGTGTAAATTCAAACGGTGAAAACTCATTTAAAAACAAGTGACATAACTGCTAACATTGCATTTGCTTCGAATCTTTTTATCTCACAGAGCGTGACTGTGGAAGCTTCGAGAATTTTATATTACAGAAGTTAGTTGTGATGTATGAGGAGGTATGAGCTTTGTCACAAACGATCTCTCACATAAATCTAGTGTATAAACGTTTATTATACATCTTTAGTTTAGCGAGAACTTATACGACGGATCTCTAGTAACGAGGGACATATTTTAGTTGGATTTTTGTATTATGCTGACCTATCATTGTATAGTTATAACAGATAAAAATGTACCGTGTTACCCAGATTTAAATACTCAATCCTACTAACATTATAAATGCGAAAGTTTGTAAGGATGTGTGTGTGTTTGTTGCTCTTTCACGCAAAAACTACTGAACCGATTGCAATGAAATTTGGTACGTAGATAGCTGGACAACTGGAATAACATATAGGCACTTTTTATCCCGATATTCTTACGGGATACTAACTTACGCGGGTGAAACCGCGGCGCGCAGCTAGTGTTTCATATTACGTGAACTTAAAAGTGTTTGATCTAATAAATACATATAAAAAGCATAACATATCTTTCACCAATTCGATCATTGCAAATATCTATACATATCGATCAATAAGACCAAATAATTTTTGGAGTATAATTCTTAAATTATACTAGCTGCACGCTACGGCTCCTTCCGGGTAGTGATTTATTGTAATTAAAATAATATGCTATCTCTTAATTGGGATCAAACTGCACTTGGTGTGCGAATTTGATTGAAGTCGGTTGAGTAGTTTGGAATCCATAACAAACTACATGACACGTGATTAATATATATTAAGAAGACAACAGAATATAATAACAGAACCCTTTTCAAAGCAAACAATATTCTCCGCCAATAATTCAAGAACATTCTACCGTACAACTTCTGACAACAATCTGTAAACAATATCAGAAAATAGCCGCAGAGCAGAGAAGTTCAAGCTATCTTTATCCTTATAAAAACTATTCTTTCTTTAAAGTTTGCGTTCCACAAGTCTCATTTATTAAACCGATGCACCGAGGTAATTACTCCATCTACTTCAATACTTTCGTAAATTTGCGTGAATTTGGTAAAATTGCGTAAGGAATTAATTTATAAGTGGGGGAGGAGCTCGTTCGTCACGCTCCCATGGTTGTGGTTTCTTCAGTGGTCGCCAAAAGAGATCGAAGCGTTCCACTAAACATCAAAAGTTAAAATTATTATTTTTTTATTTTGAAAAGAGTAACTACAGAGTTTCTAGTCGGATCTTCTCTGTAAAAACTGCTTTCCGAACCGGTGGTAAAATTTCAATACTGGTTATGACGATTCAAAAGTGCTTCTACAAGCAGTCTAATTGAATAAATAAATGTTTGAGTTTAGACATGTCTAGTCGTTAATAGACGAATCAAATAATAGACTTTGCTTATCTCCTAATTGTTACAGAAACTTAATCATTGATTAAATTACGTTAAACACAGTAATGTGACATCGCTTTATTAAGCCTTCGGATTTCCACACGTCATAGACTCAAGCAATAAAACTGTAAAAATGCTACCTATAAAAATGTATAAAATATTTGATACTAATCTGTATGACATCGAATTGTTTGAACTGGACCGAATTTAAATAGGAACACACGGATATTTCTGAATGTCCTATATAAAAGCATGTTTTATATCAATAGAAGAAATAGACATAGAAAATAGAAATAGCGAACAAATAGAAGAAGAAGAGAGAAAACTAAAATGCCTGATTTTAATTTACTCACCGATTTATATGACACTAAAACAAAAAATTATGTACTTTTGCTCGAATTAAAAATACAAGAGACTTCTAAACAAAGGCGTAGCGTTGATGAGGGCAAGATCCTGTTATAATAATTATAAAAATGAGGATAACGCTTTGTAAATGCAACGCGTTTGACTTTCGTTCATTAGCTTTCAAAGAAATTTTTTAATGTGGAAATTCACGAATGAAAGGGAATTTTAATGGTGGTTCATTGTAATTGATATAAATTCTCATCCTTGAATATTAATTATTTTTAGTCTTTATTGATGATTAATTACGAATGTGGTATACCCGGTTTTGCATTCATAGCTAATTTAAATTGTTCTAAACTTCTACGGTTTTGTTTTGAAATAAATATTAGTTGTTTAATTTTAAATCATCAGGAAATTTGCATCCAAATTTCGATTCCATCGTAAAATCATTTTAATACATGTAGCGATAATAAGAAAATACAATAATATCGATATTTTCATGCATAATAACGCTAAAAGTGCTTTAAAATTAAAATAAAGTTACTTAAAACGCAGCGAAATTTATCTGCATTTTCCACATTTTTCACCTATCGTCCATGCATCGACTATACAAATATTTTCTCGGAAAGACTCTTTGCATACTCATGCATATTTTTATTTTGGGAATAATACTCAACGAAGCCCTGAAAGCGTCGACGCAATACAATAAAACAAAGCTTTACATATAAAAAGCACGCATGATTAAACCCAATTCGAAAATACCGAACTATATTAAATAGCAAGAAATATTTATAACACAGTTGATTCTCTCAATTTCTGAGAATATTTTTAAAGCTTTTCTTTTCTTTCTTTCTTTCTAAAGCTTTTATTAGCTACTGCTGCTTTTTTATAGTTGAGCTAGCAAGGGAGCATGGTCACTTGATGTTTTGTCAGTGATCACCAGATTATTATGAGTGGGGAAATGTTATATAGATTACAACCGTGGGTAACCGTGGGTTATGTAGGAGGTAAGTAGGATTTTAATAGATATTCTTAATTAAATGACAGTTTTTTTTAGAAATATAGCCTAGTGTGGTTTACATGTGAACAGTTACAAACATACATCCCATGCATCTTACAGTCATTCGATTTTAAAATAATGGTTGTAAAATTAAAAAATATAATAGGAAATTTTACATGCAGTTGCACATAATAGAACTAATAAACTACTAAATCAAATAAGTTAATTAAAGATTCTTTGCGCTAATAGCATCGTCATGTAATACAATAATTATTTCTATTGCAGAGAAGCAAACGCAAATCTTTTTATTTCTTTAATGAGTTACTTTTAAAACCAAGGATTAATTATATCAGTTACATCGAAAATACACTAAAATATTTAATATGTCTACAAATATACAACACTAAGCTCATAAAATTCTGTCGTATAAATGAAATATGGATCAGGTACACATGAAACCTAAAAGATGAAGCCCTAAATATAACAGTCTAAAGCAAAAAATATATATTATCATCTTTTATACTAGAGTAGGCAACTATGGTAGTGGTTCGCCTGATGGTAAGCGATCACCACCGCCCATCAACATTTGCAGCGGTAGGATTTCAATAAATGCGTTGGCCGCTTTTTTGGGGTAAGAGATAAGAAAAGAGTTCACTAGGAACTGGGAAAGGTGCAGAAAAAGATACAGGCCTCTCACCTTATCTTACAAGAGATTGTGATATACAATTGTAATTTAAAACGTGCATAAAAATAAACAAATAAATAAATGCCTGCAACAAACAGATACTTACAAAATTCCTTTAAACAGCTGGATTAACGATATCACGTCAAGGCAGATACCAGGCACACATGATTCCAAAGAAGATGTACCTAAATATAACAATATAAGCGAAAAATAACAGTTACCTAACAAAATTCCCCCCGTGTAAGCGCTTACTCGTCCAATCGGGTTATTAACACGAACAATACCCATACTCGACCCATTTTATTTTAGCGTGCACTTCATTTGAACGGGATTGTGTGTATATGCTTTATGCTTCATTTGGGACAGCCAATTTGCGTTTTTCGGAATTATTAAGTTGATTGTAAGATAGTTGGAGACTGCAAAAATGTAGTTCGCTATCGGAAAGGAACGTTAGATGGTTGAATTTAAAAGGAGGTTTATATCGTTTGCAATAATCTTTGTTAGACTGGTTGATAGATTCTAGCTGTGTACTGAGGTTTCTTAGATTATATGTTTATTTATTTCTTGTAAATTGCGTAATACGATAGAAATAATAGGCCTAACAAAGGACACAAAATAAACGGATTTTTTTTTTTATAAAATTATGGAATAAAACCTAGAAGTCGCATGTCATCGAACATTTGATTGTAAAACTTGCCGTTTCTTCACAATGTTTTCTGTCACGGTTTTGAGCAGTGCTGATGCGATAATGGGCAGATAAACTGAAAAATCTATTTTGTTTCTTGCACGCTCGTCTGATCTCGAACCCCCGACCTTACCTAACCAAGGTCCTAACCGCTGTGTCACGACTGCTCTACATTAAGATAAAGCCATATACATAGACAAACATTTATGCACAAACAAGAACACACACAACAAATCACAAAGGATAACAAAGAAAATAAAATATGATACGAATAATAAAGTTGTTGTTATGCCTGCTAATCTTAATACGAGTATACATAAATTACGTGTCAGATTGTTTGTCCGCGATGGACTCCTAAACAACTCAACCGATACTTATTTTCACCCAATATGCAGTTTGATCCACCTAAAAAAATTGGATAGTTACATATTATTTCAATTACGATAAATGACTACCCGGGCGGAGACAGGGCGTGCAGCTAGTTTATTTATATAAAATGAAATATATATAAAATACAAAATTCGTGGTCACATGAACGGGGGATGCACATGCACTGTGAGTAGGTCGTTCGTTACCTGCAAATGGTTTATAATTAATTTAAAACCTAGTAGAAACTCCTATATAATGTCATGCTTAGTTTAATAATTACATATTCTATATAGTATAGGAACGCTTAGCGTATTTATGAGTTACTAAATAGATTAGGAAATTTATCTTACTTTTAATGTGAGAGTCGAGGACGCTTCCGTACGGATTAGGCCAGCTAGCACCGGGGAAGTACCACACCCCCACAGAAGACCGGCGTGAAATAGTATCATGCTAGTGTGTTTTGTTCCGTGATTGTGGACCTGGAGGCCCGTTTCCTTTTCCTCACCCTTCCCAATCAATTTCTTCTTTCCAGTCGTCAATCCTTTCCTTATCCCTTTGTTCCCATAAATAAAAGAAAATATTTGTGAATGTAAACCTAATTAAGCTATATTATCTGTAAACTAACAACTAAATATATAAATTGACGGAAAAATCGATTCTTAAATTCATTTCATTCGCTAAATACTAATTTCAATTGATACTTACAATATGACCCTGAAAAATTTTGTTTGAAAGAGTTCATCTCAACTACATCTTAAACAACTCCGAATTAAATATGCGAAGCCGCGGGCAAAAGCTAGTATTTGTATATAATGTTTATATCAATGCTAAATTCCATAACCATTAAAGGCAACAGCTTAAATAAATTACATCCATCGAAAGCCACAGAGTATTCTCTATATTCAGGGATTACAATTACTGAGACATTTGCTCGAGTATTAACTTCATAGCAATAATAACAGGTAATTCCCTTAGGGGCTTTCAAGGGCTATTGAACGTATGGACAGCTAGGGTTGCCACAACTTTGTTAATCAGTATTATGTTGAGAATTACTTGTAAGCTCAAATACAGGAAGTATTTGAGCTTACAAGTAAGTATATTTCGTATGAAATAGTATTTTTGAGCATTTATGTGTTAAAAGATAACATATATGAGAAATTGGGGCTGACAAAATAATGACTAACAATTTAATAATAAAATAAAATCATGTTGTGTATAAAAAAATTCACCTTGTATAATATCAATTGAATATACCATTAGTAATGTAAAGCTTAGTTAAAACGAAGAAAGAAATATAATGTCTAACAATTAAACAGAAATCCTTTATAATACAAAGCAGCGATCCAATATAAAATTTCTTGCGACGTCGAATTATTCATAATAAAAGTAATGCAGATGTATCAAAATGTGTTTTGAGTAGTAAGCATGAATCAATTTATAAGATAAAATTATATCTATATTTTAATCAAAAAAATACCACCAAGGAACGAGCCGAACGTATCCCACAAAATTACACGTTTTTTCACTATTGTATTGAAATTTTATCCCGCGTTCTAAAAACATAATTGTCAAATTACATCAACAATCATTCGTTTATTTTGAATGCTCTCAAAATAGCCTAGAACATTCTAATTCATGAAAAAATAAAAACAAAACAAAAGATTACACTTGAATGTCGCTACCAACCTCTTATCGTTTAATTAACTCTCAGAAACGTCTGGACAATATGTGTCGGAAATTAATCTGCGCTTATTAATACACATTGGCCGTAATGTGCTTCCTTTGAGGCGATTATTACGCTGAGGAATATATTGGCAATATTAAATTAGATACGTCTAGAGCTGTTTTGAATTAATCTCTTTTAGACATCTATACCCACATCTACAGATTTCGGTTGGTGAACTTGGAGTTTAAGAATACGGGGGTAATATTTGGACTTAACGCTTCGTCTTTATTAATAAGATTTATACGTTTGAAAAACAAAAAAAAAAGGATTAAAATGTATCTGAAGTATTAGTATTGTAAGTTTGACGATTAAATTAAATTACAAAGTTGACTTTTTGAATAGTACGATATACTTATACCAATTTTCTTCAAAATGAAAAATTGTAAAACTATAAAAAATTTCTAACACATAATAAACATATCATATTGTTCAATATGATTACAAACCTGTTATCAACACACAAACAAATCTACATCCGAAGAAAAACAATACAATATCAATACTCGTAAGAGCAGAGCAATGTAACGCCCTGCGGCGTATAACGTTAACAAAGTTATTTGTGGGAACCCTAGGGGCAGTGCAAATGATAGTAGTTGAAGTTAAATTGATCAATTAAAACTTGAACATTTCTAAGATAGCCGCTGAGACTGCTACGACCTCGCTATGGAGCCAGCAATTCGTAACCATTACACCTATGTCTGTTTTAATTAATGTATGTCACATTAGGACTTATAAGAAAACAAATACACAACATAAATAATATGAAGAGGGGTTCGATTGTTTCTTTGGACAATCATCTAATATTAATTAAACTCCTGGTTCGAAAAATAATGTATAAGTATAGATTAAAAACTTTTTAACGGATTTCAAACGCGATTTATTCATTATATTATTTACCCGACGTTCCGAACACTTTACAGCGAGCGTGGTCACGGGGAGACTGAGATGTTATATGACGAAACGTCCAGTTAATAATATAATGAATAAATCGCGTTAAAAATCCGTTAAAAAGTTTGTAATTTCTAAATGTATAATACTCGCGTAAAATCAAACACAACAATGTATACCTTTTTTAATTTCCTTTTGAGAGCTTCCGCTGCATGCGCTGCGAGTTAGCGTTAGCCCAAATTAATTATTCGGACGAAGTCGTGCTATGAAGCTAGTCGATCATAAGGCGGAATTCGGAACCTCTTAGAACTCAGATAGTTTAGCCCTAGACGTATAAAAACATTCTACATACACTCTCATTCAAGCGTCTAATCTATCCCTTTTATAATCATAGCATTTTGGTTTAAAAATGTTTATTTTTTCTGATACAGCACACAACAATCTGGGACCTAATTTTACGACAAAAATCACAAATCTGCACATACAACAGTATTTCACAAATATAATAACTTTAGCTTAAAGTTTCGTTCTTGTACAGTTTCAAACTGATCAATGCCATTTAAGCACAATTTCAAAAACAATAGAAAATTAATTATTTATACATATTGAGTATTGAATGTTGACGTCCAATTAGCAAGGTTATATTGAACAGATGTCAGCAAAACTACGGTGAAACTAAGAGATTTCCGATTCAACAAAATCGGTCAAGTACGAATTGGACTAGCGACACTAAGGGTTCTGTACAAATAAGCCAAAAAGCAACTACCAAAATGTTGGTCACCCATCCAATTTATTACCTTGCCAAACGTTGCTTAACCGACTTTTTTTTACTATTTGTTATTATAATGGCAACAAACATACATCATTTATGAACTGTCTAACTCTTTTGCAAATATCTAATCACCGGTTCGTGAAATGCAGCCTGGCGGCAGACAAATGGAGTTACATACAGACGGATGGACGAAATCTACCAAGCCTTTGGCTATTACTGGTGGGGGTACTTCCCCGGTGCGAGCTGACCTAATTCGTGCCGAAGAGTGCTCGACTCCCACAATAAGTCCCTTTGGATACGGCACCCTAAAAACAGAAAATACTGGTTACGCCATATTTTTTCTAGGATGTGATCCGCTTATAATTGAGCTGATTTTTTTTTTATCTTGGTGCGAAGCAAAAATACACTTCGAATTAACCTTATTATTATCCGTGGAAGAAGTTTCTAGAAACTAATAGCTATTTTAATATTTTTCCTTTTCCATTTATTTGATCTTATTTTAGTTATAGGTTCCACTTATATTATGAAAAAATATCACAGCTTTTCTTCTGATTTTCTATCTTATATTGAAAACTCAAATTAGTGTCTTTTAAGATTCAACATCAAGTGAAGGTATTAAAAAATCCGGAAATCAATTTTATTCTATAGTTCAATTTCAAATCGAATATCATGTAAGCTATTCGTTATTTCATTATATCGTACTTCATAATTTTACGGACAGTTTAAATATAAATAAATAAATAATGCATGCGATATTTTAACCAAAATACGTCAATTACGTGGATTGAACATGCCATCTGATTCAGATTTACTAATAGTAACGTAAACATTTCATTCCCGTTTACTCAATTTATCAGTACAATTAATTTGATTGAGCGCAGATACACCGCTATATTAACGTTTTTCGAATGCTACCAATCTCGTTCCGATCTCAATATATTAACAACATAATCAAAACCATCCACATTCATACATCAAAGTTATTTACTGCGTTCCACTTAAAAAATGTCCATTTATTACGATTGCTATGTCAAACTCGCGAGACAGCGGCACTTAAATAAAAATTGCAATAAAACCAATGTAAAACATCGGCGTAGCTCGAATTCCGGAAGGCCTGTTTTAAAAGCGCGTTTTCACAACGAAAATTATTCGTTCAGAATGCGTGTTCACGGGCTGATAGTGACCGTTTTGCTCTTTAATTATGTGCATTGCTACTTCATAAAAGATGGATATTCATTGGAACTTTATAATACCAGCGATGTTAGCTTCAAGGTTAAGCCTATAAACGATGGCCCATTGCCGCTTTACTATGATTGGAGGGAAGAAGGCTTCGTTTCGCCGGTTAAAGACCAAGGGGCTTGCGGTGCTTGTTGGGCGTTCAGCGCTGTCGGTAATGCCACTTAAAATTTTCTTGGCGTAACGCCAACCCGTTTTAAATGCAATAGTTTAGTTACAGAGAAAGAAGGAGAGGAAATTAAGTGTACATTTCTTTTGTATGAACGAGACCAGTGTCATGCCAGTTAAGTCAGGTCATGCAATCTTATACGTTATATAACTAGGCTGTGCGGTTCAAATTGCATTGAATGGAGCGCATTGTCAGTTCCAATTTTCCCTGAAGCGCCAATATTGCAGCTCAAGTAGTTGACATTTAGATTTTCATTAGCTATAAGTGTCCAGTTTTTAATCACAAAACTAGCAACGGTTTCGATACTTCTTCCTCAGATTATATGTATATCCAATGGTTTGTTGAAACGGTCGCTACAATTGACCGGATTTTATTTTGAAAATCTAAATGTCTAGAATCATCAAGATACATAGAACATATATAGATACGCGGTAAATCATTGTAACATTTAATAATATAATTTTCAAGTACTCAAACATGCTATAGTGAATTTTGTATATGTCGGATACACTTATTAAATCACATCATTTTATTATAATATTATTGTACAAAAGGTATGAGGGGAGGAATGTTTTTATTATTATTATTTTCACAATACGTTGAGCTCTTCTTAATTTGATTTCGGATAAAGAATTAAATTTCATTACTTCATATTACTGTATATAAATTTTACGCTCCTTATTATTTATATTTATGCAATAAATTTAACTACTATAGTAAATCTAAAGCTACCTTTGGCCCATTATCATAATTAATAGCATTTGGCCACGATCTATTATGCTGATTTACGCATATCACATTATTCATTACATCTTGCATTGTTTTGTTTGAATGTCATTGATATCCTTATATAATGTCCTTTATTTATATTATAAATGCGAAAATCTTTCACAAATAGATTTATGTATATTTGAGTCTGGAAATAATTAGGATAAAGGTGACCATACCACGATAAAACATCTCATTTCCATGGGAAACTGCAGGCGGGAAGATTCATGTACTTATTTTATAGTTTTGTTTACGTTCAACGTATGAAAATTGTTTAAGCTAACATCGAGAGTCATATCAAGATATATCTGGACAAGGAGGTTACACTTTCTGAACAATTCTTGATAGACTGCGAAGTGGGACGGGTCGGCTGTCAGAGTACTACTGTATTGAAAGTGTTTGGGTGAGTTTTAAACTTTATCTAACTCACGTTGGTTTCCAACGGTTTGAAATACTCGTGTTTTGGACAAATACGTGTGTCGTGACTCCCAAATGGATAATCCTATTTGAGTACAGTTTTTAGTTTAACTATCGTCGAACTTGTAGCTATAATTGGTAGAATATATAGTGGCTAATATAGGCACAATTACACTGTTAAAAGAGCGGAAGATAATATTATAGTCTCATCGATATAGAAGATTACAAAGGACAATATTGTGCTTCCCGTGAATTGTTTCTGAATACTTATAATCCGATTTCAGCGAACCAACTAGAGCCAGATACAAAAATAAATCTGTATAAAGGTTCATTGAAGTCATCGCAATATATCGATTCATGTTATGCAGTTGAAGTAGAAAAGTTAAATATTATAGCAATGAAATACTTGGTTAGAGAGCATAAACTTTTCCCACAGCGTTTCTCGTGAACTTTCAACAAGATCATAACTAGGTCCAGTGAGTGCTCACCAATTGATAATATTATTTATTCTTTGGAGTTCTTTACCGGAAATTCACATAATATAGCTATTTAATACTTTTCAACTACTTCAAAAGCGATTTATTCACTTATTCGACTTGCAACAAAGTACAAGAAGTTCATAATATCATCATATCATTCAATAATTAGAATGGTAGTACATTTCTACTATATTCATAAAATGTTTACTACATGAATTTTCCTTAAGTCTAATAATGATTATTGTTTGCATCAGGGAAATTGTATCAATATTCGGCGGTGTGCTCCAAGAGCGAGATTACAATTCCTATTCCGGCCGGCCAGAGACCTGCCGCTGGCAAGGCAAACCTCAACCTGTCCCCGTCGTGGGGTTCCGTAGGGTGCAACCGGATGAACGTGTTATGACGGAGTATTTGTTCAAATACGGACCTCTTTCAGCGGGTATGTGACGAAGTTGTCAAAAAATACTGCATATCGGATTTTTAAAACTTAGAAAAATCGATCATCAGACGGGATTCAAATTGTGGGGACCATTCGGCAACCCATGTACTTCAAAGCGCATAAGTTTTTAAAAGTAATAGAGTAAAAATATTAATCAAAATGCTACAGGAATTATTTTCCAGTCAGGAGCAAAACTACTTATAAAAATGTTTTAAAAACGTGACCTTGGAAATTGTCATAAATTTTTTTATTCGATAATAACGGGATAAGTTTGGTAAGAGTTTTGGTTTGCAATTATTTCACATTGTTATGGTCAAAGTTTATGTTAAATATTATAGGTTCGATTCCTAATGGAAACACAGTAACACAGACTATTAAAGCATTGTCGCAAATATAAGTAAATCAATTGCAACCGTATAACATATTTTATGCTTTCGTAGATGGGGTAATATTTTGATCAAAAGGCGATACGTCTAGGATTTTTAATATTATAGGAGCTGATATTTGGTCAACAGATTATATTATTTAAATGTCAATCAATTGATTATATTCATACTTAATTGCTTTGAACACATTTCAGCAATAAATTCGGCATCTATGGAAAAATATAAAGGGAATTTCATAGACGAGCCCTCGGACGCCGACTGCCCTGCCTCTAACCTAAATCACGCCGTTCTCATAGTTGGATATAACACTTTCAGTAAGATTTTCCATCTTTATAGACATTAAGGTTTTAATCTTGAGTATATGCAGAGTAAATTATGGTAGAATACTCATAGATACATAATATGCTTTTTCTATTACCAACACTTCATTATAAAGAACAATTACTTAAATGCAGTCTGAATCCGAGCTATATAATCTTTTCTTTGATATCACCAATTAGGCAGCCACACCACTATATTGAAGATTCACCAATCACAACGGTTCACCGAGAATTTCAGCCTAGAAGCGTAGGTTTCCAACAATTTACCTTTGGTATTTCCAAACAACTACGATGTTGGGAGCTTTGACAATTTCCCTATCTCTTATAAGCTGCAAAATTTCAGCTTCTAACTTTTCGAGTATAATTCAATCATTTTTTAATATGGATCTTCAAACCAGCTCTTTATGGATTTATGTATCAATGGGAGATTTTTTCTCAGAGATATTGCTGAACTATATATATATATATATATATATATATATATACCTTATAATATAGCTTTTTTCCTATTTTTAACCGACTTGACCGACTTTGTATTTATTACCTAAGAACTTAAAAGTGGGTGAACCAATATTTATCTAACTTTATTTAAAAGCCTCATTTGGGGTCTTCTTTTTAGCTTATTTGTGACAATTTGAAAGCGGTATAGTTTTTGTTAAAAATAAAAATGTTAAATAGCTTTGGAATGCAGACGGTTTTATTGAGAATAGAAAAAGTCGAAAACAATTATATCTCCAATAAATGATACTTTGACATATCCGTTTCAGTTGACAAAACTACTGGAAAGCAAACTCCGTACTGGATTATCAAGAATTCATGGGGGAAGAGTTGGGGGGACAACGGGTTCTATTACTTGGTAAGGGGAAGGAACGCCTGCGGCATCGCTAGCGACATATCCTTTAGTATTGTTAACTAATTTACAAGCAATAAAATGTACTGCAATATTAAAATATCGTAATTTCATTTAGAATTTTATGATATGGATCAAGTGATAAATGTGTCGTTATTCAAAAAACATGAAGGAAAAGGATACGAACCTCCAGGTACTCCACTCGACGAACGAAACACGGTATCATGCTACTATTTCACGCCGATCTTCTGATGGGGTGTGCTACATTCCCCGGTTTGAGCTATCCCAATTCGTGCCGAAGCGCGTACACCTCCCACAATCATGTTATATCATAAAATAAAAAGATAAGAGAACACACACATACAATTAGCTATTATAAAATCCACTCGAGCGAAGTCACATGCTACTGTTAGTGTAGCTATAAAATTGTCAAATGCAAATTTCTGGCCTTTCCCAATCCTGTAAATGGTACTGGTACAACGTCGGTGATCGATGCTAATAATATTATAATGTGGGACGAGTATACCCAATACTACTTTAGCAAACCCTTTGAATGTGATCCTACATAACATCCAAGCTACAACCATATCAAACGTTACTTATGGATGAAAGAGATTGAGCGTCACAACACAGGGAATTCTAATGTGGGGTAATAATATGATCATTTGTTTAAAAAAATGCTTTTTTAGTACCAGTAAAACTAATTTCTTAATTGGTAAGCTAAACTCATTCAGTAAACATCATAAATAAAAACTAATTAATTCAAACATAGAAAACGTTAGAACACTAACTATATAAATCGTTCAATCAATAAATTCGAAAAATGCGTTCTTCTTTATTTAAAAAAGATATCTACACAAGTATACTAGCATATAAAAATACTGAATACCACATAAAGCATAAACTATATAAATGCTTAAAAAACAGACGCGATAATATTAAAAAGCTATGTATAAATAAAATAAAAATGGAAATGGAACGACGTAATATTTATTTCGTACAATAATTAAATCAATGAATTTTGGTAACATACCTGTTCCATAATTACTTTTTCATTCCGCTTCCAGCTTTCGTATAATAAATTGGTTCATTTTAAACTCGTAGTATTCTCAACAGACGGTATAAATTGAGCGCTTTTATTACAGACTATCAATTGAAGAAGATTATTCTGGAACATTCTGCGAAATAAAATTCTCGTAATTCGATACTGAATTTCTGTAATATATCTTATTTTCTGATTACTTAAGCATAAAGTGTGTTATGGAACGGTTAAATTTATGTCAAAGTATTTAAGATACCTATTTTCAATTGATACCTACGTACCTACGTAGCATTTGTCTAAATGACCGCTGTCTCAATGGCGACGGATACTTTTACTCCAAAAACACGGATGCGCCTTGTGTATTTTAACATAAACAAGAACTAGCTTCCAAACCGTGACTTCGTTCGCATGCGCACGCGAAAACGATCATAAGCATAGTAATAATTACAACAATGCTAATAAAATGAAAATGATAGTTATTTTGTTCACATGTTATACATCACAACATCTATATATATAAAATTCTCGTGTCACAGTTTTCGTTGCCAAACTCCTCCGAAACGGCTTGACCGATTCCTCTGAAATTTGGTAAGCATATTGGGTAGGTCTGAGAATCGGCCAACATCTATTTTTTATCCCGATATTCCTACGGGATGCGGACTTACGCGGGTGAAACCGCGGGGCGCAGCTAGTCTTCTATATATATAAAATTCTCGTGTCACAGTTTTCGTTGCCATACTCCTCCGAAACGGCGTGACCGATTCCTCTGAAATTTGGTAAGCATATTGGGTAGGTCTGAGAATCGGCTAACATCTATTTTTTATCCCGATATTCCTACGGGATACGGACTTACGCGGGTGAAACCGCGGGGCGCAGCTAGTATAATATATAGATTTGGTTGGTGACAGTGACAAATAGATAAGTGGAACTTATGCCCATTTGAGGGTTTGAAACTCGTTTAAAATTAGTTTTAAAAACTTCTTTTAACATGCTTTTATTACCTTCATCTGCATATTTGTATGTTTATTTGTTTGTATGGAACAAACTCCTTTTAACTCGATGTTGACTGACTTTAAACGCATCGATTTAATTCAAACGAATTGACATATACTCATATTAAGGATAGAACGGGTGTGACAATAATTTTATGAGTTTATCTTATTATCCTGATTAGATTTCCTTACTCTGTATAAGAGCAAGAGAGACAATTTAGTTGATTTTATCATTAATGCGTGTTATTTTTATAAGCTGTTTATTATTCCTCTTATACTAAGTCTACTCACAAAATTGAATAGAACTCGAAAACTAGCTGGACAAACCAAAAAAGTTAAAGTAGGTCTTAAGTCGAAAAGTTTGTCCATCAGATTGTTTGGTCTGCTGACAGATTCTTGGAGATCTTCCAAATAACTTTGCATTGAATTCAAATCAAATACAAGAAGTTTCAGCACTGTAACGATGATATTCTGTCTCTTTGTTTGATCTGTATAATAGAAATAAAGTGGGACCGAATATAAAAATGAATAATGCCTAGTGACCAGTGAGTTTATTGCACTAGCGGTCCGCCCCGGAGTCGCCCGTTGTACGAGAATAGCACATTTGCTAGTCTAGTAGTTCCTGTGATTAGTACGTTCAAACAAACTCTTGAGCTTCATATAATTAAAGATATATAGATTAATGGAGCACTTTGGTAGCTGGTACTTAAAATGTTAGGTAGCCATTGCAATCACATTTTAATATTTAAGTCCAACAGCTTCTCAGCAACAAAATAATATCTGCAATAGCGATACAAAAAAAAACTATTGTTTTATAAATGTCGATATAATATGTGTGAAGTCCCGTGTCCCCTAGTGGGGTATGGGGCAGATGATGTACATCCGTTTCACTGATCGATTTTCTTTAGGGACAAGTAGGTGATCAGCCTTCTGTGTCCTGCCAGACCGAGACATTTTTTTTTTTCTGCGTCCCCACCGGGAATCGAACCCAGGACCCCTCGGTTCTACGCTCACGCGTTAACCACTGTACCAAGGAGGCGGTCAATATCGATATAATATGCATGTCATATATCGACCATTTGAACTTACCAGACTAATAATCCTTACTAATACATAAGTTAACCAATAACAACGACTTACAAAGTATGTAAAATAGTAAAAGTTTACATCCCATAAAAACACACAATCGGCACTTCTAGAAGACAATAATTTCAGTCGAATTCAGTAGAAGACATTCAAGTATTGGAAATCAGAAAGTTTTCCAATAAAAAAAAAACTTCATTCGCCGAAATGGAAAGTATGTCCCGTTTTCCGAATGCGAAAGTGGACTAAATTATGCAAGAAGTTTTTGAGAAATGTGTATAATATTTTAAACGATCAAATTCGATCGGAATTTGAAAAGAATTTCGGCGCTACGTTTAATTATTTATCTTTTATACAATGACTTTTCTCTTATGTTTTTGAAATTCCTTTTTCAATTGGCTAAAGTTATTTTTCTTTATATTTTAAGGGTTTAAATATTATGTATTCAGTTACCAATATTCAAGCAATGTTTTTGAAAATTAAATAACTGGATGATTGATATATTGCTTCGTAGCTTGAGCCTTGCATACCTATTATTACACGCATTTAGAAACTTTCGTCTTTTTTGCATGTGTTAAATTGTGGAACACGAAATTAGTTTGTGGTGGCATTTCTTGTATTACCTTTATAACTTATTATAATACTGGTAAAATGCATTAATAATATTAATATCTCTATGCATTATCTTATCGAATGTGGAAGCACGCCTCACCCGAGACTGGTGCGCCCCCACCGAGACTAGTGGAGGCGCCGGAAGCCCACTTCCATTTTCTTACCCTTCGCAATCCTTTCCTTTATTCCCGTCCCAAATCCTTTTCTATTGTCCCTGTCCGTTTAAAGTCGGCAATCCATTTGTAGAAGCATAGGGTCTGGAGGTGACCTTACACTTTTGTAAATGTTCATGGTCGTTGGTAGCGCTTACCATCATCATGATGGTAATCAAAAAATAAAATCTCTATCAAACACCACATAGATACCGCACCAGACACTTCTACAAAGTACCACGATCCTTCTTATCTCGCTATCGAACTGTTCTCAATCATATTTCATTTAGTCATAAAGAAATTGCCGCAAACAATATTCTCGGCCTAACAATTAGTTGAGGGGACTCTTCATTCGTCAAACTAAGTACGGACTGTGAACTAATGCCGCGGCTCGCCGCGCTGGGGCATGCTCTAAATCTCTGCCTATTTGTTAACAGTAATAAGCCAAAATAAATGTACAAATGAAAAACTGCTAGCTCCAGTTTTGGAGGCTTGAAGTTCTCGTAAGTTGTGACCGGGTTTAAAAAGGTATTTACGTGGGAAAGAGTAAATGGTCTTCATATCTTCAGGTATAAAAATCAATTGGTGTTCGTTTGTATCGATTAAACTCGAAAACAGCTTGGCCAGCTTAGCTGATTTTTTTTTTTGAGATGTTTTGGTATGGTTGGAGAGAGCAGAGACAATTAAAGGCGGCAAAATGAATAATTACTCTCAAGTTAAAAACTAAACCGCTTTCAAATTGCCAGAACTGGACCATTTTAATGGGACCACATGACATGTAATAGTATTTGAATATAAAAAGAATCATCAAGTTCTTCCTGTAAAAAGTTGTGAGGTGCCTTTGAAGTCAATCCCACTTACACTGGAAATTCGCTCAATACTTCTTTCTGGATGGAAAATGGTCACTAACAAAGAGAAGAAGAAAGAAAATTATTTCGACATAACCATTATCAGCAAACCAATTATTCCCATCGTCAATTCTTTTCTAATCTTTACCCTTTAATAGCGGGCAACGCAAAAGCAGCGGCCCTAACCTACAAATGTACATGATTATTTACATCAAGTTAACCACCAGTCAGTTTCCCGCTAATACATAATATAATAGCAATTCTATATTGAAAAACTGCTTTATCTCTACGAAAATACTTTATTTTGTTCTATCGAAATGAAGACAAAACATTTTATCTTGTGAAAGTAGAAATTTATTTCATCGATCGAATTATTGTCACATTGGCTTTATTAAATTTCCTAGTATAGTGATTTCATTTTCAATACCATGATGGCAAAATCAAATACTGACATACATAAAGTTAGAGTTTACTTGAACGCGCCATACTCAGGAACTACTGGACCGACTTCAAAAATTCTTTCACCATTCTACATTGTACGTGATCCCTGGTTATTGGCTCTTTATAAACCATGGGTAGAGCCGGGGCATACCACTAGTCTCAATATATTTATCTTGCATATCACACTAATATTATAAATGAATATTATAAGTGAATCTTTGTTTCAACCTTTGTCCAAAGCGGACGTGTTTCGGATCTTTTTTAAAAATTAGTTAAATTTTGAATACGAATTTAACCCTTATCTTTATCTCGTAATAAGCTCTGCATTGGTGTGTAGTATCGCGAATTCAATTTGCAAATAAATTCCCCCCGCGCGCGCGATTCGACGCGT
>NC_052104.1:1144438-1156788 GCF_012273895.1 Zerene cesonia
TCTTATATGTATAATCTTGTAATAGTGTATGTTTTGTAAGTTGTCCTAAATAATAAATAAATAAATAAATAAATAAATGTGAAGTTTGTTAGTTTGGATGTTTGTCCGTCAATCACGCTGAAACTACTGATCGGATTTTGAAGAAATTTGATTTTGATACAGAGATAGTATATGAGCCAAATTGGGTTATAGGATTTAACCCGATTAACTACCGATAATTAAGTTATGCAAGGGAGTATGCATGGGAGCATGCATGAACAGGAATCTTGATATCCAGGCGTCTAGTCTTATATCTTTTAGCGGGCTAGTTGCAACGTTCTTAACCGGCCTTAGATTGTAATCCTCTTAAATATTTTCCAATTAAGATACCGAATTACATGCCCTATCGAGAATTTATAAGCTGCCTTCTTCCTACCTGTTATTAATCTTCCTTTAATATGATTGACTTCTAAATCGCTTTTTGTTTAATAATTTCATTAAGGCATTTTTATGAAAGGGTGAAAAGAGGATATCGTTTCAGTGTCTATTTTGAGAACTTGAATTAATTAAACAATAATTAATGACTTACTTTATTACTTTTCTTTTGTATTTCAATATTTCCTTTCTTTATCCCTATTTCATTAAGGTTGGCAATTTATTTATGGAAATGTTTATGGACGGTGCCGGTCGCTTCCTTTGCCAACTATCGTATGAAAAAATATAATTGTTAATTAAAATAAGAATCAAATTGCTCAGTTATTGTATATACGAGTATTATCCGATTTATTCGTCTCATAATTTTACTTAATATTTCCATTTTACAACTGGCAAATTAGTACCTGTACACTTGCAAATGGCATAAACACTCCTAAAAAAGAGAAAAAGAAGACAAAATAGATTCAGTTCTTAGAATAAAGGACTTTCTAACAAAGTATGGTTTAACTTTTTAGTATTATAGCATTCATATGCTCTATAAATGAGAATTTTTTAAAGTATAAACAAAAATTTTGGGTGTCCCTTAGGCAAATCACGGGTGGTCGTGAATACCACCTCGTGACCGAATTTATTTAATTTAAAAAAAAAATCTCAAACTGCGATTAGTATGTTCCACAATCAACATTCAGTACACCTGAACTTACAAACCAATATCCGAGTCATTAGCACAAAACTATGTACTAGAACCGTCCAGACTTCGAAACTCATTTGAATATTCGTAGAACTGTTTGCGATCGTTAATGCTCCATTTGTTACAGTTTTCAATCTCTGGAACTTTCGGCAACACGAGGTAATTCCACCTGTCTACGGCCTAAACAGAGTTTAATGGCTCTCTACGTTGCGACAGAAATTTGGATGAATCTCACTAACTTTGGCTGGAATATACGACTAATTGCTGCGTCGAGCCGAGCGAGTGCGTGAGCTGAGTCGGTTAGACGACAGAAATGAAATGGTTTATGGTTAAATCGATTACATTTTTATGCCATTACGGGCAACTATTTGTAACCCACATCGCCTCTCGCGAGGTAGGTTCACAAGTGGCTTTAACGCTAATAATAATCATCATCAGCCCTTATATGTTCCCACTGCTGGGACACAGGCCTCCTATGACGGTTCAGGCTATAATCCACCACGCTGGCCAAGTGCGGGTTGGCAGATGTCACATGTCGTCGAACTTTTGATTCTCAGACATGCCGGTTTCCTCACGATGTTTACTTCACCGATTTAAGCAGTGGTGGTGTTATCTACATGCACAGATAAATTCAAAAATCAATTAATTTCCTGCACGCTCGTCCGGATTCTCACTGCTTCTAACGCTAATAATTAACCTTACAGAGATAGGTTAAATTTCATAGATTTACTTATCGCAAAATGCTGCGTGCAACGCTGAAATAAAGCGTGAAAGCATAACAAACATCCATTCGTACAAATTTCGCGTTTATAACATTAGTAGGATATTTCGTTTAGCTTGAAACAATATCCCTTCGTATATTCAAACTTCCTAGATGATTTAAAAGCCTTAGTTGGGTGAGATTTTAATATTAATTTGTGTCGCAAAGTGCGATCTTTTAGGCTTCTGATAAATTGTTTTTGAATTAGAAGAACCCACTCGAATCTGTCCTTACAGGAAGTTGTTTATTTAAGCTTGTTTTCTGCACAGAGCACAATGTGATTGTACAGAGTGTGGTGATTATTATTTTTCAACCGACATCAAAAAACGAGGTTATATAAGGTATTAACACAATTTCCATCTAACAAAACTTACAGTTTATTGTTTCGTTTAAGTAATCCTTAGTATGATTTGATAAAATATTAAAATGTGTGAGTTAAAATTTAAACAGTTTTATATTCGTGTTTTATTATAAAGGTTATATATAAAGGTGTGTAAGTCTGTAATATTTTATATGTATTATTTATGTTTATGTGTAAATGTGCATATGCTCTGAAAAATGATTATAAAAAGAAAAACACAATGTCCCCCACACTCAGTAGTCAATTAAGAAATACCATCAAAAAATGGTCCTATAAACAAGTCCACCGGATCAACGAATGGTCAATGTATAAGTAATTTTCACATACTACTGCACTGATAGTCCCGTCACGTAATACTCTGCAGTATTTATTTCACAAGAGCGTATCTATAAAATACTGTTTCGATCAACAAATCCGGTTTACTGAAACGGATACTAAAATATTTAATTCAGTCAATACTTCGAAAGCTAACGAACGAGAAAATACACAATATATTATATGAGAGATCAAGAATATAGCTAACGAGGCAGATTGGGCCAATCTTCGATGATCCGCATTACTTGGTCCGATGGACTCAATTACAGACCCACAATAATTGGACATCCAAAACTAATGAGCCGTGCTTTATCATTATTGCATTTTGCCTGCCTTTATACAAAAGTTTTACCTCATATTCTCTGTAATACATTTATGTCGCCGTAAGATTATAAGGACGGACGGAGCCCAGCCTATCCCTAACACTATGTAGATTTAAATAAATTAAATCTTACCTATCCCTATCATATCGAATGCCCATTTCAAAATTGAATGGTTTCAAATTGATAGATTATAATCTGCCGAAAATAATTCATCAATTATACGAATTTTTCAGTAAAAATCCAATTTTTCGGTTACTTTTACAGATACATACTCTGTAAATACATAACTATCGATGAAAGATCGAAGTAAATAGCTAGTTATCTAATACCAACTACCCTCTTCAGTCTTTTGTTTCGAATTCAAACTAACGAATTTTAAGGGCCCATTGACCAATGTAGACCTACGATGCATAAATATGATTGTAAATCTGTGTAATGTTATGAAATACAGGGCGAGCGACCTGTATTTGAATCCACAGCAAATTTAAAACAAAAAAAAAATTAAAGAACTTGAAACACGAGTCAAGTATAAAATTTGGTACCCGGAACTTATAGACATGTTTATAACCAACATACAAACTTGGACAGAAAATTTATTTAAAATAAATATACGTAATATATGCACGTTAGTTTGGATACAGCCTAATGAAGCTAATACTACAATAAACGATTAGACTCTTCAATCGTACGGGAGCGGGAGCAAAGAGTGAAACGGGCGAGCGAGCGGGAGGAATAAGCCCGAGTTACATACGCTATGTTGTAAGCAGCTCGGGACGCTATTTAGGGGCTCCCGCGCGTAGGTTATGATGTCACATTTTTCAGCTTTTAATGAGAGATCAAAGACTTTGTACTACTGTATGCTGTCTTTTTATACTGCGGTCTGGATATATATGACCGAAATGTCATTCTATAGAACGGCACTTAAAAGCGTAGGCATAAAAAAGTGACAGATAAAACTAAATTGTACTAAAAATCGTCGAGCGTATGTTGGCCTACATCCGTTTTCAGTAACTAGGTACTTTCATCAAGGGTCGTTCAAATGAAGGTCAAGTGCTTCTGTCAATAATTTCACAACCTACATTTTTTCTAGATTTATCGACGGTGAGAAATATTTTTAATTGAAACTATAATTAAAAATTTGATTGGTGATCTGTTAAGATCCATCGTTTTGTATATGTACTAATGTTATATGTATATACCAAACCCAATGTCCATCAGTCTATTGTGAGACCGTATTGGAATATTTTTGTTATATTCAATATAGAAATTACTAATAAATAGGTTAAAGCGTCGTAAATTTCTAACTATATGAAAATTAATTATAATCTTATGAAAATGCGCTTACACGGCTACAGAACTTGAATGATTTCAAAAATAACCCTTCTAAAAGACTACTAATTGACTTTTATAATGTTTTCATTGTTTTTCATATTTATGACATACTAGCTGTTTCAGCCGCGTAAGTTCGTATCCTGTAGGAATATCGGTATGAAAAGTTACCTACATGTTATTCCAGTTGTCCAGCTATCTACGTACCAAATTTCATTTCAATCGGTGCAATAGTTTTTGCGTGAAAGAGCAACAACACACACACATTCTTACAAACTTTCGCATTTATCATATTGTAGGATAGGATATATGACGTACTATTAATTCTATTCAAATCAAGAAATTAGTGAAAAGATAATTTGTATTAAGAAATAGTCTTAGCAACAGCTTATAAGAAAGAAACAAAATTTCGTCTAATAATTTACCGTAGGAATACGTGCCTCAAGTGCCAATAAAGATAATTATATTAAAATTAAAGTATTGCTATAACAATAATTAATTGTAATTAAAAACTAAACAGCCTGCCAAATTGTCAGAACTATACCAAATTTAATTAGACCTTACACCTCATCTTACTTTCAAATAGAAAAAGAATTATCAAACTCACAAACTCAGGTCGGTGAACAAATCAAAAAATAAAGCTCATTTGAAAAAAACATATGTCATATTCATGCGTCTAAATACTAAAGAACGGTACACAATTTCGAACAATATTCCATCACATATTTTCTAGAATGTTCTAATGCAGGTATTACTAATCAAACATTCTGAGCGTCGTGCTAGGGCCATTCATTATGAGACGTCACGTGCAAAACCACTGTTTGCGCAGTCATCTCTGCTTCAAATGGAATTATATTGTGAAAGAAATAATGTTGAATTCACATGTTTGAATTGTTTAAAAGTTAACGTGACCTTTTCTATAAAAGACTCAAGCTTCGTACAAATAATAGAAATATAACGCTCTTTTGCTTATTTCTCTTTGTTCGCCGCAGTAAATTTTAGTGATTATTTCATTTTAATATTGATTGTAATTTATTTTCATTCATTCGAATCTTAGCTATAAAAAATATACCCACAACAGGTCACAATCCGTATAAATTTTTTTAACAATTTTTGATTCTAGATGAAAAGTCCTAACTAATGTTATAAATGCGAAAGTGAGTTTGCTTGATTGTTTTTTATGAAACATCGGAACGTTTTGACGTGACAACGTCTTAAATTAGGTTGCGGCTAGAAGTCACTCATGAAAAAGTGTAACGCCCGGTAACGTTACGATGAGTCACCGAACTATGATCGGTCCGCCGCGCGCGCAGCACTAGAGAATTAGGCGCATTGAATCGGCGCGTGCTTGTGTCTGTCTTTGTCTTTTTAGTAAACAAAATATATCTTCTATAGTTAAAATTTGTGCAATTCTTATTTTCATTCAATTCCTTGTTCCTATTGTGCAATTTAATAATATTCATATCAATAAATATTCTACCGACAAAAAGACGTTGTCACGTAAAATCTTCGCTCGTAAAACCGAATTTACAGGCAACCATTTTTTTAATGTAATTTAAAGGTGTTTAATATTTATTAGTAACTATATGACCCCGGTAATCTTCATAACACCATATTTGTATCTCGCGACAAACATTATCAAACTAAAATCAACTACATTGGCCCAGCCGCTCTATGTTTTAGCAAGACAAAAGAACAATAACTGATGTTTATATTTTTTTTATATTCATAAAGGCTTACAGCTGTTAATAAAAACTATGCGAAAACTACAACTACAACTTCCCTTATAAAAATATCTAAACTAAATTCTGATTATTATTACTTTTTTGAATTTAAGATTAAATGTCGTCTCTATTTGTTTTAATGGAGTAAACCGATGACTCCGGTGATTTAATTATTTAGCAAATTCTATCTTAACTTAAGTTATATTATTTATAATTAACAAGACCATGAAGGACGTGTGTCTTTGTTGTGATAATATTATCTTAATTATATCCCATATTTTCATCATATTGACAACCTAACATTCTAAATATAACGGACTTTAGAGTTTAGATGTGGAATCACTTTTCGTATGAGCTTAAATACGTATACATATCAATGTATCATTAAAATACAAATTTTTAATGTTCGCTTTAGTACGAAATCTCAAGAAAAATGCTATAATAGTTAACAATATGCGTAAGAACAAAATTCAAACACCATAACACCACTCACATTTCAATATGTCGCGATCAATAAATTTTAAACATTGCAAGCGAATACAAAATAAACATTTCATTATAGTTTTTGTAAATCCAATCCCAGTGTAATTGGCTCCCAAAGCGACTATATAATAATTAATAGGTTTATAAATTGATTGAAATAAAATATCGAGGTACACAATCAACGGAAAACAAAGGCGCTATTTTATTGAGTATTTCGGAACGTATGTTTATTCTGAATGTTATTTATACGTGTTTTGTATCCAAGAGCGGGAATTTAACACATGCTCGTGTAGCACACATTTGATATTGTAGTATTGAGAACCGATTTTATTTAAATATTTTATTACGCGCTTTTTTAGCAGTGTAGTTGTTAACAAACAATTCTTGAATGATGAAATTGTTTGTTTTAATAGTGGGTTAACCGACTACAAAAAACGAGGAGAATTTCGACTGTATTTTTTGTTTGGTATCGTAACTTTTCACGGGGTGAACCGATTTTTATGATTCTTCTTTCATTTGAAAGTTGGTGTCCCCCAATTGGTCCAATTTAAATATGATCTAGTTCAAGATCGCACTTTAGTTTTTTGTTGAAAATAAATATTTTATTACCCGCTCTGACTGACTTCATACATATCGACCAAATATTAAAAATATAACTTAGGTCGCTTGGTTAAGTTGTAGTTTAATGATGGTAACAGAATTTCTTAAAATTTTTAGTTGAAACAAATAAATGAAAGACTAATCAATTATATCTTCTTTTTATAAAATATCAGTTTCAGGCATTGTTCGCTTTCTATCTATATTATATAGATAGCATGTTGACCTTGCTCTGCCTCAGTGGCTTCATGGCCATACGTCATTTATAGCTTATCATCTCAAAAATATACAATAAATAATATTATGCAGACAAATATATTACAACAAATACATAAACCGTTGTTGACTTTAATATAAATGCAAACCGTCTGTTCATAAATACATATAAATCACCTTCAAGGAGAAAAAAAGTTTAGTAAAAATTGGCGCTTCATATTTTGCTTGTTTTGAACACTTGGCGGTATTTATTTATTTTTTTTGCAAATTGGTTAACTTTTCTATTATTAGTGCTGAGCTTTCATTTTTTTGTTCCAACTGAACTGTACCTACCTACTGTATGAATGTGCTCAACAACACAAGGGAGCTACTGTAAGGTAAAGAGGAGTCCCGTCCATCGTATAGTCCACCGCTTTCATTACCAAACACCCAATGACAGCCACAACCCATGTAAAGTTCTCGTCAATGCAAGCAAATCTAGCGCAAGGTGGACACTAAACCATTGATGGAATTATACGACAATGTTTAAGCTCCATCATCAGATCAACCATTCATTCATTAAATGATGTTTTAAAAGTGCTTTAAAATAATGAAAAAATAAACAAACGCAGCAGTCGCTCTTACAATTTTCGAAAATTCCCCTTAATTTATTTAGGTTGTCATCATCAGAATCTGGTTTTCTAATCGTGTAACTAATCTTCCTTTACAAAAAACTAAAATCTAGATAGCTTCATTTATGAAGCTCTTTTCTTCTTTGTTTACAAAGCCACTGGCAACAATATTTAACGCGCTAAAAGCGCCACGTCTATGGACTTCTTTCGTGGCGCAGACACTAACTCTAGCTTGGCAACCAATACCATTCCGGTTAATTTTGACACTAGACATTGACAATTGACAAACGTTTTCATAGTAATTTTGTTATGAGCACAAAGAGTACTTTCAATATATCAACAACGATTCAAATGTTTTTACCATATTTATCAAAGGTAAAAACTTTCTTCGGATGATAATAATTTTTGTTCTAGTCAATACATCGTGCCGTGGTAAGTGTCGTTAGAGAAAATCTTATAACCTATCTAATATATCTTAACCAGATTAAGACTATATGTTATATGTGTAATAGAAATGCAACTACCGGTTCTTTAGTTTAGAAAGTACTGTGTAAGTTTATTTATACAATGGCGATATGAAATGACTTGAAAATGTTTATTCGTTATTACTTCTTTAACGACGAAATTGTTGAATTTCTGTATAATAACAACAGTGCTTAAGATTGAATTAAAAAGTACCTAGTCGATGTTAAAGTGTTGCTTGCATTTCCAAACGCTGAAACGTTGAAAAAAATCAGTGATTCCTCATTATTATTAAAACGGCATCATAATATGAAACACCGAAGTTAGTTTTTTTTTGTTATGATATAGAAGGTTTATGTGTAGTTACACACACGTTTAAAATAGTCCAAGTAGCTAGAAGTAGTTTCTTACAAATGAAAGCAGTAGTGATTTATTGCCATCATTAGTTAAGTGCTAAAACATATATTATGACATGCTCAGTTACATCGAAAAAAAGCAGGTTTTTTTTCATAAAATTATTTACGAATTTACTTCATTAATTATTTATATCTAATTATACCTAAGCTTATAAAAAAAATTCTAATTTTCTCAAAGAGTCACGTCCACTTAAAAATAAAGTTCCCAACATTTGCCATTTCATTGTAAACAAAATGAAACGGTACTATAACGACATTGCAAAATATTTATTGACTTAGATAGATTAAAAAATCGCCTAACCTACACAAGAATTCGTAAAACCAAAAATAAACGAAGATTCATTTTATAATAAAACAGCTGTTCAACCTGTTTTTTACAGACAGCAATATTCAAGCTAACAAAGGAACTCCGAAGTCCCCGGATGGTAAAAAATGTTTCGTTGCCGGTGTCTACCTGAGGGTATCCCCGCCACTTCTCTCTAACGGCTCGCAGTAAAAAATTGTGAACGTCTTACACCTATTAGTTTTTCAACTTCACTGATTGTAATTTACATAGAACTATTTTTGAATTCCGAATTGTTATGCTTACCGATTTTTGTACTACATGCAGTTATGGACGCAAATAATAATAACTAGTAGTTATATTTAATGTTTATGATTATATAAATGTAAGGTTCGGTAAAATTCTAGATTACATTTAAAGAAACACCTATTTTAAGTACCTAAGTACGTATAGATAAAAAATTAGTAGAACCACAAAACGTACTGCGTAACTCAAAAAAGTAGACCCCGTTAAGCTATGGAGGAGACAGAGAATAAACTACAAGAAAATGCTGCCAACGCTGCTTTATCGCAAGCCAATGAGACACCAGAAACTGGTGGAGAACCTATGTCACATATGGTAAGTCACAATAAAATGCTGACGCGACAGCAAAAACGCAAGCTTGCTAACATTCTTCAGAGTCAAGACTCTGAATCGAAAGACGAACGAGAACAACATATAGATCATATTCATAAAGGATTTACTAATGAATCAATTGAGCACCGTGAGCACCGGCTTGGCTTGATCCGTGACCGTCTAGCTAATGAAACACCTGAACAACGGGAAAATAGACTAGGGCTAATTCGTAAACGACTTTCTAATGAAACACATGAGCAGCGTGAGCACCGGCTTGGCTTGATCCGTGACCGTCTAGCAAACGAAACTCCTGAGCAGCGTGAGCACCGGCTTGGCTTGATCCGTGACCGTCTAGCGAACGAAACTCCTGAGCAGCGTGAGCACCGGCTTGGCTTAATCTGTGTCCGTCTAGCAAGTGAAACTTCTGAGCAGCGCGAACATCGACTAGGAGTAATTCGTAAACGACTTGCTAATGAAACTCCCGAGCGGCGTGAACATCGACTTGGACTTGTTCGTAAACGGCTTGCAAATGAAACACCTGAGCAGCGCGAACATCGACTTGGACTTATTCGTAAACGGCTTGCAAATGAAACACCAGAGCGACGAGAACATCGACTAAGCCTAATTCGTAAACGACTTGCTAATGAGACGCCTGAGCAGCGAGAACGTAGATTATCCCTAAATCGTGAACGTCGTGCTAAAAAAGCTGCTAAAACTAGAACAGAAGTAGACTCAAACTATTTACATACTTTCAATTCTCTATAATACTATAGTATATAATATTATGACCCTAATGTAAATATTTTCATAGTTTCGTTCTTCGTCTTTTAGCACAATAAATTTCTTTTTTGTCATTTCTGGTGGAACACCTAGGAGATCTAAGTTGAACTCAGCAGGTTCGATGGGGTGCGTTCTGTTTTTTATGGTTGATAACTAATTTTATTGATGCTACCTCCGTAAATTCTCCGGGAAAAAAGGACAACTGGCAGAGCCAAATCTATAGTTTTTGGAGAAAACCTCTTTTTTAATGAAGCTGCAGACAGACTTTGAATTAAATTTAAATTTTTTAAATGGTAATGAAATATTGTGTATTGTGTAAAAAATAAATAAACTGAGTCAAACTTAGGATTATGGAAATTTTACCCACTTTCGTACAATATCCCCCAGAATTATTAAATAAAACATTTTTTCGGTATATATTTATGTTTTATTTACAAGAGTATACACTATTTTATAATTTTATAATTTTTTTAAACTGAATCAACACGCTAGGCAATGAACTGTGGAAAGTGGTTTGACACTAATTTGACTCTATAATAAATGTTTTTGCTGACTGTTGTGCAAAGTAATTCTATCCTTGTCTATTCGACGTGTACTAAAATAAGCTAGAGCAGAATAAAAATAGTTCTGATAGCTCAAATTCGAATTCAATCAGTTTAGAACATATGATTGTCCCGGTACGGAAGGGCGCCAGGTGTAATCTATCAAAAATTTGTCAGCACCGCGAGTTCGCCGGGTTTGATAAAATGTATCTGCCAGCTGTAGTGTTATGATTCGTAACCTGATAATAATCTGATTCTTCATGTATGTTTAAATTGTTCTCTTCAATGTGTTGTGTGTGAAATTTTACGTATAGCAATTTGTGTTTTACCTTTGAAAAGTGCTTTTGTTTTGTAATTTCTCTTCTTTTTCTTAATTTATCGACGCTCAACTGGCGTCGATCATATATACCTAGATAAGTACCTATTTTGGGACGAGTTGCGATATTATATTTTTAACATATGAGAAAAGAAATTATAATATACAAGACAGAGGTTCACAAAATTCTAAGTTAAATTTATTCCTCAATCCTTGAAAAGATTCCTTGACGTAATTAGTGTCGTTATCACAATTCACAATTGTATTTCCTTAAACGCAGTACAAGCTCGCATAAGTCATAAACAGAAATATCATGTGCACAAAAAACCTACGTTAATTGTTGCTATTTATTCATCTATCCAATAACTTAACTAATAAAATATTTTAATATTAGCTGCGCATCACGTATGTCCGTATCCCGTAATAATATCGGGATAAAAAGTTGCCTATGTGTTATTCCAGTTGTCCAGCTGCCTATGTACCAAATTGTATTGCGATCGGTTCTGTAATTTTTGCGTGAGAGCAGCAAACACACACACACACACACACATATCCTTACAAACTATCGCATTTATAATATTAGTATGACGTATTATTACTAATCCTTACAGACCGCCAGATCAGTTTCAATATTACATACCATTAATCAGTAACTTATTTATTAGTTAAACAATTATCAATAATAATTTGTAGCAACAAGCTTCCTCAAATAGTTCGATTATAACCATACTCAGAATTAATGAATACTCGTGAAAGTCAATACAACTTCGTCAAAGCTATTTATTTTGTCAAATTCGATAACGAGCTGGAACAAAGGCGTTTCATTCCGCGGTGACACGCTCAATTGCACCTCTTGTGCTGTGCCATTTTCCAACCGACCGCTGGCTCAGCTTGCCGGAAAATAGACTAACTCGCTGCAAACCCATTTCGAAGGTATCAAAGGTGGACAAATCGATATAGACTGTCCGAGGATAGCGTATTAACTAGGTTGATTAGAGCAGAAGGACCATTGCGATTCAACTCTGTTCACAGTTGCAAACATATACCTAGTCTTGCCATAAATATTGTAATAAAGAAAAAAGAAAATTGTTAACTGCAAATAACATTTATTA